>NC_136523.1:39746182-39756182 GCF_053919585.1 Euprymna scolopes | reverse complement strand
CACGCAATATCCTATCAATATATAGATATAAGAATACAAGAACAGACGATAAAGAAAGAAGGCAAAGACAAACATGATTGCTTGGGGAAAAGCAAGACACTGGGAACTATGCAAACGACTGTATTTAGAACATGCAAATAAACTCTACAGATATAAACCACAGAAAGTAATGAAAACGAAAACCACAAAATCCTCTGAGACAAGGGGATACAAACAGATAAACCCATCCCAACTAGAAGAACGGACTTCTTAATAATTTAAAAAAACTGCCAAATTGTAAATTTTGCCATCCCAGCACACCATAGGGTAAAGATCAATGAGACAGAAAACGAAGCAAATATATAGAACTTGCTAGAGAACTGAAAGGAATATGAAACATGAAGAAAGTCTGTATAATACCAGTAATTGTAGGAGCACTAGGAACAAAACACAGGGGGGGGGGGAGAAGAATAGGAGAAATTGGAATCAAAGGGAAGACTGAGATTGTACAACAAATGACAAATGATAAAAACAGCTGAAATGTCGAGGAAAATTCTCGAATGAAGTAACCAACCTACATAAACTATGAACACTAACCAGTCACACGGAAAATACAACAGAAATAAATCCGAAAGAACTGAAACTGCAAAGGATCCTATCATTTATAAATAAAATTAAATAAATAATAATAAATAATAATAATAATAATAATAATAAATAATAATAATAATAATAATAATAATGATAAAAGTAACAATAAAAAATTTATAAACACAGAAGGTATCAAATAGTTGTGAGGGGTCAAGGAGGGTGGATATCATAATAATTAGTCCGTTACACCTTATAAAGGTTCATGCAAAATTGCAGCCAGATCGTTCCAGTAATTTCTGATAAAAAATGGAATGTACAGATAGACAAAGAGAAATATAATATAAAAAACGTAACAAACTAGAAAGTTAAAAAAAATAAAAACAAGTTAGGCATGCATGGTCCCCCGTGAGTGCACAGCAAAAAAAAAAAAAATGACTAAGTTCAGCCCCCCCACCCTATTTAGCCCCAAAAGTCCCCAAGGCCTTAACATATTTAATTTTGAGTTCAGCACCATGCAAAACTGCTATTTAGCAGTTTTGCATGGTGCTGAACTCAAACATACACAGAAAAATTTGGAGAAATATGTCAAAATAGTCCTAAATATGGAATGTTTTTAGGAGCCCTAAAAGAGACCCTGGGGCACGCCCAAGAGTTATCGCGAAGTATAGACAAACAAAATTATATAGAAATCAGTTACAACTTTTCAGAAAGTTTTATAAAAATCCAAGGCATCCATTTTTTTTAATAAGCACAAAAGTGTCAATCTAAGGCATTTTAATTCGAAAGGAGCCGGGGGGGGGGGGAACTGGAGTTTTCCCGGAAAATCCGTTTTGTTACTTTTTTTTACTCATATCATGTTTAATGTTTGTGCAAAATTTCAAAAACTTCCAAGGCCTAGTTATTGAGAAAAGTGCGGACAGACGGTGCTAATGTAGAGAGTGATCCGCGCTATTTTTTAAATCGTATTTCCACGTTTAATTAAAGTTTTATGTGTTTTTTTTATTCAATTGTAAGGTTAAAGTACAGAATAGGTACAAAACACCCTCCCCATGTTAAGAATGGCTTTTTAAATAATAACGTTATTATTTCAGCACGGATCACTCTCTGCATGCGTGACGAACAGACAAGGGTGAATTTACAGGTCCACCCGTCTTTTGCCGTGGGACCAATAAAAACAAAAGAATCGTTTTTTGTATTGGAAAATAGGTACAAATTTTTCTGATACGATGCTTCAAAAAGTTCTAATTTTTTCGATTCCCGATTCCGATTAATCGTCCCAACATAAATATATAATTTTTTTTTTTAAATATTATTTTTCATTAACTTAACGACACTAGTGTTTCTTGCTGACGCAATTTGTAGTGTAAGAAATAATAATTACTGGCGGTCGAATGATTTGAATCCAGTTGCAAACCAGCTTTAATTCTGCAGTTCGGTATTAAACCTCCAGGCCACCATTAGTTAACATGGGAAAGAAAGAGAATTTAAATTCTATATAATGTCACATTAGCTAACGTCTACAGCAAGATAAGTCATATAGTATTCAACGGGCGCGGCCAAAGATTGGATTGTTTATAAATTCTCATAGAGGTTCGATATTTAAGAGAGGGCGATAAAAATATATTTTTTTTATTTTTTACAGATAAACACCAACATACGCACAAACATATATATATATGTGTGTGTGTGTGTGTGTGTGTGTGTGTGTGTGTGTGTGTGTGTCTGTATGCATGGGTATATACCTTAGTGTGTGTAATATATGTGTGTGTGTGTGTGTATGTGTCTGTATGCATGGGTATATACCTTAGTGTGTGTAATATATATGTGTGTGTGTGTGTGTGTGTGTATGTATATATATATGTGTGTATATATATGTGCGTGTGTGTATATATATATGTGTATGTATATATATATGTGTGTGTATATATATATATATATATATATATGTGTATGTATATATATGTGTGTATATATATATGTGTGTGTATATATATATATATATATATATATGTGTATATATATATATATATATATATATATGTGTATGTATATATATGTGTGTATATATATATGTGTGTATATATATATGTGTGTATATATATATGTGTGTGTATATATATATATATATATATATATATATGTGCGTGTGTATATATATGTCAGATCATGTCATATGCTACTGGTACCATGTAACCCAGTACTACCTGCCTCATGGTCGGGTCACCAGCGACTAAACTGGTTCCCCCACCAGACTTGTTTGGTGAGGAGGGCGGCTAGTCTCCCTGGAGGATTAAAAACAAGACCTTCCAAAGGGCGAATGAACTCTTTTTCTGGGTCAACGGCCAACTAGCACCGTGTATATTTGTGTGTGTGTATATGTGTATTGGGGTGGAGAGGGCTCCCGTAAGCCGTGGTGAAGGTAACCTTTCTAGGAGAAGCAAATCTCTGATTTAAAAAACTATAAAGCGAGAGACCAGTACCCGCATTAAGCTGGTCTGCAGTTTAATTTGTTGCTGGCTTTCTTGCTCTTGCTTGTTGCTGGATCTCAACATTTTGAACCGAGGGAGAGACTTAGCTGTCGTACAAAGCTAAGACTCTGTAACATCATCTTTGTATAGATACTCCCTCAGGCATTTGGGCTCATGGATTTTAAATGTCTGAGAGAGTGGCACTCGTCTGACAAGACATTGCAATCATCATATATGTATATATATATATATATATATATGTGTGCGTGTGCATATATATATATATATGTGCGTGTGTGTATATATACACACAGAGACATTCAGCTTTATATATATATATATATATATATATATATATATATATATATATATATATATATATAGGTAGCATTTGTTCTTTTAAGCAAATTTCATTAAATAAAAGAGTTTTTTGTCTTAATTCCACGACATTGTCAAGATTAACGATGCATCCTAAAACAGTTATATATATTTAACCACTTGACTAATCAACATTACTGTCCGTTGTCCCAATTTAGGAAGATTTTAGTTGATAACACATCTATACTTGAACAGACTAATAATAAACTGGAAATAGTAGAAGCATTACTAATAAAAACTAAAAAAAAAAAAAAATACCACCAATAAAATAAACTTTATCAATAGTAATAACACCCTGAAATATTTGTAAAGTTATTAAAATAATTAACCAATGAAATAAATATACACGTTATCAGAAAGAACAAAAAAAAAACAATTATATAAATTGTTCAAAACCAATGAAATTAATTTATCCCTGATGATGAATCCGGAAAGATTGGAAAGTACTCGGACTTACGACAAATATGGCGATTACATCAGCCAGTTCCTGCAAGAAGTGAAGACCGTTATTCAGAAGTTGGAAAGGATTAAAAAAAATAAACAAGCAATAAAAAAAACAGAATTAATAGACATAATATATATATATATATATATATATATATATATATATATATATATATATATATATATATATATATATATATATATATATATATATTTGTGGACTACTGTGGAAAGCAACCATTTATTAAGTCGCCTGACGAGGACTTCTGGTTTTAACCGACCATTTGTCCGAAACATTAGAATGTCCAGTGTTGCGACTATGTAAATTTGTTTATATTAATATATATTATTCGTTCGTTAAACTAAAACTCGATCTCGATACAAAAAAAAGGGGGGGGCTTATCAGACGAACTGAAAGTTGTTTATTTGGTATAGTAAAACGTGTTGCGATGAAAAGATGGTCGAATATTACGCATTTCAAATACTTGGTTGGAGTGAGATTATCGACCTCCCTTCATCCCTCCTCCTCCTCCTCCTCCTCCTCCTCTTCCTGACCCTCCTCCTCACCCCCCCCCCTCGTACAGTTGCTGTTTTAACCGAGGGGAATTATTTTCTTATTAAGTTTTCATTTCCTTTCTTTTCTTTTCTTAATGAACTTAATCCGAGTTGTACATTACGTCCACGTGATCATATGACCATTAGGCAATACAAGTGAAAGTGAAAGTAGGATTCAAACGATTTACTGATTCCGCCCACATGTTCAAACATTACAGCTGGTGACATACACCCCAACCCCGAAGTAGACAGTCGTTAGCTGTCGTTCCTATTTACTTGCCTCCATATGAATGCATAGTTAGGCACAAGGTCAGTTTTAAATGAGGATAGAATTCACCCCCCCCCCTCCAAAAAAAAATGCCCCAGTCTACAAAAAAGCTTGCCCTTCAGTGATTCAGGATAGTTAAGTATCAGAACAGATACTACACTTTGCTCCTAGATAAAAAAGATGTTATACTGAACATATAAATATATGTGCATATATATATATATATATATGTTATAAAATATATATGGCAATCAAGCTACACAGGATATTCTGTGTAGCTTAATTGCCATATATATTTCATAACTTACTATCTAGCTCTACCTACGTATTGAGCACTGCTGAAGTAAATACTTAAAGTTTACGCATAAATTTATACTTCCATATATTAATTTATGTGATTAAATGAAGTAGTCATATATATATATATATATATATATATATATTGCTAGCAGACCTTCTGGCATTGCCCCGTCGTAAAATATTCCTTAATATGATAATTTGATTAATGCAGATTTCGTATTTATTATATATTAAACCCAATATATAGATATAGTAAAAGTTTAAAAAAAAAAAAAAAAAATGACTCGTGCGCCACCACTGAGAATCTAAACCAAAACGTTTAGCTTACGATTTACTTTTTCCTTTGACGTTAATGCCTGAGCTATGACAACATGTTTGCTACAAGGCTAAAAATTAATACATGCACTACTAGTTATTACGTTATGCATGCATATTCGTAACGCCGTCGTTTCACCTTCGCCTGGCAAATTCCATTTTAAAAAAGTTTCACATTTTTGCACCGATTTCCCCGGCTAAAACCCAAATTAAAAGTTTCGCATGAGTTCGTATACCCTATATATCAAGTTTCATGTCTGTAGACCAAAAACTGATAAAGAAGTTTGGCAGGCAAATTTTTTTAAACAAAAATATATACGCATACATAAATATATATAAAGAGTTTCTGCTTACTATAAGCTTTTTACGCAAATATTACGCAAGTATAAATCATTTAGAATATCTGCATGAATATAATTACACGTAATAGTTTTAACTAAAGATGATCATCCCATGAGAAAAAAAAAAACTAATAGGGAATTAATTAAAATGAACGTTTAAAAGAACATGCAAATTAGTTAGATCTGTTGCAGATGAATGCAATTACACGAACCATGTATAACAAAGTTGTATTTTCTTTTTAAGCAAATAAAAAGGGGGCTTAATTATAATATCAATACACAAAAAAATATATAGGAGTATATATATATGTGTGTGTGTGTGTGTGTATATATATATATATGTATATGTACGTATACTAATATATCTTAATATTTACACGCACATTCACATATATACTAATGTACACATATGTACATACATACAGATATATATGGATACACGCATACACATGTAATAGATACGCACACACACAGACATACGTGTATAGCTACGCACACACGCACATACATATCTAAATACATGCAAACATATGTATATAAATACACACACCTGTATATACATACATAAACACACGTATATGCACGCAAACATACATATGTATAATAGGTTAGTGCAGGAATAATGCCATACATGTACGTACGTCAAAAAACGACATTATGTTGGCACCAACCTAATACATACACACGTATATACATACATAAATACACACATATACATATGTATATCCATACTCATACATATACATGTATATATACATATGCAAATGCATACACATACATATGTATACACGCATATGTATGTATATGCACACATATATATGCATATATATAAACACACATATCTACATATGTATACACATACACGCACGTATATAAGTACACATGTATATACACACACACATATATGTATATACATATATACATAGAGAGAGAAAGAGATTGAAAGAGAGAGTGAGTGTGTGTGTGTGTGTGTTTTGAAAATTTGTGTTCAGTCTAATATCAAATTATATATACTCATTATATATATATATATATATATATATATATATATCAGACGTCATGCTCCAGCTATTAAGCTCAATAAATTTAGCATACTGAGCAAATAAAATACTTTTGGTAACAACCTCTAATACGTTTACAGACATTTTTTTTCGCCACACACACACAAATCACATTTATTGGCAAAAAAAAAAAAAAAAAAAAGGTTAACACGCAACAAGTTATACAAAAGGACAGAATGTTTTGTCCAAGGCAATTTTAATACTTGATATGATAGACATTGTTACTACATTCGTTTGCAGGTGCTCTCAGGGAACAAAGAAAATATAGAACTGTTTATCATAATTAAAAAAAAAAAATGAATAATTTTTTTGGATTATATTTTAAGCTCTAATCGCTATTGAGATACTATAGAAACTTGTATGTGCACTTAAAAAAATTATACCACTTCTGATCTTTAACATTGACAAGCAAATTCAGAAAGCCATTCTTAACATGGAGAGGTGCGTTTTGTTAACTCTAACATTGCGTGGACTGAACTCTCCTGAAATGAAACCCATTTTCTTGTGGCTGTTAAACTGCACTAGTACCAAAAATTATATATTTTTCCCCCTGTTTTTTTTCTATTAGTTTTCTTTTATCAAATATACCTAATATATATATATATATATATATATATATATAGATAAGCACTATTCCCTATTTTGGTGGTATTGAGCTTTTTTATTTGGTTGGGGTTACTATATAAATATTAATATTTATATTCACGTTAAGTTTACAGAAGCTTTTGGCTTGTAAACTTAATTTTTACTATATATATATGTGTGTGTGTGTGTGTGTGTGTGTGTGTGTGTGTGTGTGTGTGTGTGTGTGTGTGTGTGTTCGCGTTGGGACGATTGATCAGAATCCGGAATCGGTAAAATGATAAAATTGGAACTTTTGGGAGTATTGGAATCGGTAAAATCGGAAAATTTTGTGCCTATTTTCCGATGTCAAAAACGATTCTTTTAATTATCTTTGTCTTTTTTTTGGGGGGGGGGGTATTTTGTTTAAAGCAAAATCTTCGATTGCTCGTAGTAATGATAAAATAAATATTTATTGATTTTCCATTTTTTTTTTTAACTAAAATCTCTAGATCATTCTGCACCGCCCCCCCCCTCCGTCGCAAGTGCATTTTTTTACGTTTGCGAAAATATCTGGATATTTACGAAACGTGTGTTTGACAATAATCGGGGGGGGGGGGAAATAACTCTATAGTTCAACATTTAGCGATTTATAAAGAATCGGTATCGAAATCGATAATTGTATCGGAACTTGGAATTTAGTACAGAATCGATAATTGTATCGGCATCGAGGAAAGTATCGGAATCGTTTCTCATCACTACTATAAGCGTAATACGGTCAAAAGGATGCTTAAAATCCTTTTTTATTTTCTTCTTTTTTCTTTTTACAAAACGTTTAAACAAATATCTAACCATTTTCTCCGCCAGACAAGGAGCACGTGCCATGTCGACGGACGAAGAACGGTATACTTACATGCACGATGGTCATTCAATGGCTATTTGTATCTCGGTTGGCGGTCAGCAACAACTTATCACCAGCCCCGACAACCGGAGACCAAAAAATGGGTAAATTTATACAAATACCGTGACAGCGAATTAGTAGAAAAAAATGTACCCTAACCCAGTTTTCAGATTCGTGTTCAGCACACCGAAACGTAACAGAATACTACGTAAAAGATTTTACTAATTCGCTGTCACGGTGTTTGTATAATAATACCAAAAAATGGATGTATAAGAACGAAATAAAATAATTTAAAAAAAGGGAAGAACAGACAAAAAAAAAAGGGGGGGGATGGACAATTACCCTGAATGGCAGAAGAACCATCGTTATCCTTTTTTTTTTTTCTTCTTCTTCCACCTCACATGACGGTGACGGGCTCGTGGTCAAGAAAGTTCCAGAACATCGCTCGGACTGGGCTGTCGGACTAAAGCCGGAATCGGAGACATGGTAGCCGGTCGATGATGAAACTGCGACTGCAATGTAGGTCTTCTTTCGGCTTTGTATTTGATGTCGTCATCACCATCGTCGCGGTGGTAGATAAGATCATAAGGGTATATGTTTTTCTTTTCTTTTTTTTAAGCAAGGATGATGGAAGGGGGGGATAGCTACCGGTTATATCGTCAACGTCTTTCCTTATATATATATATATATATAGATATATAGATATATTATATATTAATGACTAAAACGTCATCGTAGCTGAGAGCTCGCCGTATGTATAAGACAACAACGAAATGGAGAAAAAAAACGACCGGCTTAAAACAAACAAAAAAAAAACAAAAAACAGAAGATTAAAGCCTTCGCGAAGTCGCAATAAAAAGCTTTTTCGTGATAGAATACAAGCAACTACGTAGCGGGGCGGAGATAAGCCTTGGGATGACTGGGATGAATATAAAAGCGAAGTTAAAAACGCTGGCCGGTGGTGGATGTGTGGTTGGTTGGGTGTAGAAGCAAGGGATGGCAAACTGGTCAGCCGGTTTGATGATAAAACGGTGGATCAACGGCTCAACGTACGATAGCGCGAGTATTACTCACGATAGAGACTGCATTGCAGCATCTGGCTGCTAGAAAATTCGATGCTGGTGCTTCTTCGGCAAAGAACGCGAAAAACGTGGACTAAAAGGGTGGAAAAGAGGAGGAGGAGGGGCAGCTCAGTCGTGTTGTCTTCAAGAGAGAGAGAGAGAGAGAGAGAGAGAGAGGGATAGAGAAAGGGGTGGCACGTAAGACAGTAGATGCAATAGTGACCAAGAATTCTCTCTGGTCGCATAATAACCGTGTATAGCCAATGAGCGCCGCTATTTATTGAGGCTAGACTTATGTCATACGACAGAGTTGAACCACTGTGCTACCGGGTTCATTATTCAACTACAGGCCGTTCAACTCACCAGTCACCACGCGCGCGCATATATATATATATATATATATATATATATATATATATATATATATATATATATATATATATATATATATATATATATATATATATATATATAGTGTTATAATGGAATAAATCCAGAGGAAATCCGGGTATGAGAGCTCAATGTGGTAAACAGAGCAATAAGATAAAAATTATAACACAGAAATTAATTTCTGTGTTATAATTTTTATCTTATATTATATATATATATATATATATATATATATATATATATATATGTTGCTTTTTTTTCAATTATATTTCACTTTTTATTTATACCAATCTTTAATTTATGAAGCTCAATAAGGTCTGTAATTATATATATATATATATATATATATATATATATATATATATATATATATATATAAAGTTTACA
>NC_136523.1:39736182-39741182 GCF_053919585.1 Euprymna scolopes | reverse complement strand
AGCCCATAGCTAGTCCCTCCTCTTGTCGATATAGGTCAGTACCCATTCTGAAGTAGGTTGTTTCTATGCAGAATGTCAGCATTTCCATTAAGTTTGGCAATGGTACACATGTACGCTCTTCTATGGAGAGGTCCGCAGCTAGTTTGTCTTGAATTACTGCTAGTGCCTCACTAGTTGGGACTTTAGTGAACAGGCTAACCACATCTAGGCTTACCATTTGGTTTGTACTGATGGGTGCTCCCTTGATCAGTTCCGTGAAGTGGGCAGAATTCTTTACATGTGTTGCTGACTTGCCTGCTAATGGGTTTATTATATCCACAAGGTACCTGCTCAGTGGGTGGCATGCTGAGCCTCGGCAGCTCACTATGGGTCTGAGTGGAATACCGTCTTTGTGTATCTTGGGGAGACCGTACATATGTGGTAGCTTACTGTAATGCTGGACCAGCTGTCTATATCTCATCGGAGCGATGTGTTCCTTGTTTTTCGTAAGGAGTTGTAACAGCTTTCTTTCGGTTTTCAAAGTTGGGTCCTTCTTTATTTTACCGTAGCTACCATCTGCGATTAGGCCTGCCATTTTTTCAGAGTATTCCGACATGTCCATCACCACAGTAGCATTGCCTTTGTCTGCTGGCAGAATTATTATACTGCTGTCACCCTGTAGGTTTCTTATAGCCAGCCTATCTTCCCGAGAGATGTTTGATTTAGGAGGCTTGGCTTTCTCGAGTACTTGTCTCACTTTCCATCTTATTTCATCACCTTGGGTTGATGGGATTCTCAGGGCTATATCTTCCATGTGTGTTATGATATCTAAGAATGGAACGCGTTTGGTTGTTGTTGCGAAGTTGAGACCTTTATTTAGTACTGCTTCCTCTGAGTGACTCAGTTGGCGGCTGCTGAGGTTGATGACCGCTTTCACAGGTGAGCGGTGTTTTGATGTTACAATCCTCTGGTCTTTGAGCTTTGTGAGCTTCTTGATTTGGCGTCCTTTGACCTTCTCATATTCTTGTCTGTACGATTTATCCAGATCTGATTGGATTCTCACCCTGTCTTCCTCTTGGGTCACTTTGACAAGGAACGATGTTAAGGTGTTGGAGATTTCGTTCCTTAGTTTTTGTTTTATTCCAGCGGGTGTGTTGGATCCTTTCTCGAATGAGGGCATGCCCTGCCCTTTCTGCGACTCTACGTGCCTTCCTGGAATCCACTGCTGTTTTTAATGTCAACCCTGCTGGTATGAGTTTTAAGTCTCTACATCTGTACAGGAAGGTTAGATGGTTAGCGAGTCTTGCCAGTTTCATATGACGCTTTTCTAGGTGTCGCCATTCAATCCTAATGTCGGGTCCGTACCGATTCAATAGTAATTGTCTGTATTTTTGAGATGAGTTGTTTTCATTGATTGAGATTGTCGGACTGACTTCCTCATCTTGGTTGTTATTGTCACAACGTTTCGGCCGTTTTGCCCTCCGGCCTTCGTCAGGTGAACGGTTTGTTAGGAGTCTCGAACCCAACCCTTTATTATTATTACGGGGGTACCGTGTTCGGACTCCAGCTAGGCTTTGGGACATAGTTGCTGATTCTCTGTTTTTCAATGTTACTTTTTCACTGCCTTCGTTCAGGATTGAACTCAGCACCTTTGGGTAACTGTAAACTTTGATACAACGACCACTCGGCCATATGTCACTAGGACAATTCTTAGTTGGTTTTTGTTAATGTTAAACCTATGTTGTTATTCAAGGTTTTCTCTCTCTATCAGAGGTGTCCAAATTGCATTCAGCTCTATGCTTGGTTTGCTCAGTAGGTTGTTATGTCCGAGCATGTGAGCTGTTTCTTTAAGTTTTCTCACTTTCCAGTGGGTCTCTCTGTTTATTATTTTTACTTCATCCCATAGGGGGCGATGATCCCCCCTCTCCATCCAGACATGGTTGGCTATACCCGATTTTTCCGTCTTTAGTTACCGCTTTTCGGTGTTCTTCCACCCTTACTTTAAGGGGGCGGCATGTTTCACCCTTGTAAACCTTTCTGCAACTGCATGGGATGGAGTATATGCAGTTTTTGGTCATGTTCTCATCCATGCGGGGCTTCACTCGTACCAGGTGTCGTCTGAGTGTTGACTCGCTTTTGAATACCGTCCTGATGTTGTAGGGGGCACATATTCTCTGAATCTTTTCGGAGATGCCTCGTATGTATGGTAGGCAGACCGTTGGAGGTTTTTGGGTTTCATTCTCCTCTCTTATACTATTAACACGTCTGGTGGATAGTATGCTATCGGGGTAGTTGTTACGACGGAGGGTATTCTTCAACCTGACCATTTCTTGGTGGTATGTAATGGTGTCGCTACTTATTGTCTCTGCTCGATGTTGTAAGCAGCGTGCGATTCCATGTTTGATACTGTATGGGTGATGGGAGTTGAAGTTTAGGTATTGTCCGTTGAAGGTAGGCTTGCGATATACGGATGTCTTAAACCCATGCTCTGTGCGTGATATGAGTATATCAAGGAAGGCCAGTTGGTTATCTTTTTCTTTCTCCATTGTGAACTGTATCGATGGTCTTATTGAGTTCACATGATCTAGGAGAGCCTGGATGTCTTCCTGATGGGGCCAGAGTATGAAGGTGTCATCAACGTATCTTAGCCACATGGTGGGCTTTAAGGGAGCTGAACCTAAGGCCATGTCTTCGAAGTATTCCATGTATATGTTCGCCATCACTGGTGATAATGGCGAGCCCATAGCTAGTCCCTCCTCTTGTCGATATAGGTCAGTACCCATTCTGAAGTAGGTTGTTTCTATGCAGAATGTCAGCATTTCCATTAAGTTTGGCAATGGTACACATGTACGCTCTTCTATGGAGAGGTCCGCAGCTAGTTTGTCTTGAATTACTGCTAGTGCCTCACTAGTTGGGACTTTAGTGAACAGGCTAACCACATCTAGGCTTACCATTTGGTTTGTACTGATGGGTGCTCCCTTGATCAGTTCCGTGAAGTGGGCAGAATTCTTTACATGTGTTGCTGACTTGCCTGCTAATGGGTTTATTATATCCACAAGGTACCTGCTCAGTGGGTGGCATGCTGAGCCTCGGCAGCTCACTATGGGTCTGAGTGGAATACCGTCTTTGTGTATCTTGGGGAGACCGTACATATGTGGTAGCTTACTGTAATGCTGGACCAGCTGTCTATATCTCATCGGAGCGATGTGTTCCTTGTTTTTCGTAAGGAGTTGTAACAGCTTTCTTTCGGTTTTTCAAAGTTGGGTCCTTCTTTATTTTACCGTAGCTACCATCTGCGATTAGGCCTGCCATTTTTTCAGAGTATTCCGACATGTCCATCACCACAGTAGCATTGCCTTTGTCTGCTGGCAGAATTATTATACTGCTGTCACCCTGTAGGTTTCTTATAGCCAGCCTATCTTCCCGAGAGATGTTTGATTTAGGAGGCTTGGCTTTCTCGAGTACTTGTCTCACTTTCCATCTTATTTCATCACCTTGGGTTGATGGGATTCTCAGGGAAGTCAGCAACACATGTAAAGAATTCTGCCCACTTCACGGAACTGATCAAGGGAGCACCCATCAGTACAAACCAAATGGTAAGCCTAGATGTGGTTAGCCTGTTCACTAAAGTCCCAACTAGTGAGGCACTAGCAGTAATTCAAGACAAACTAGCTGCGGACCTCTCCATAGAAGAGCGTACATGTGTACCATTGCCAAACTTAATGGAAATGCTGACATTCTGCATAGAAACAACCTACTTCAGAATGGGTACTGACCTATATCGACAAGAGGAGGGACTAGCTATGGGCTCGCCATTATCACCAGTGATGGCGAACATATACATGGAATACTTCGAAGACATGGCCTTAGGTTCAGCTCCCTTAAAGCCCACCATGTGGCTAAGATACGTTGATGACACCTTCATACTCTGGCCCCATCAGGAAGACATCCAGGCTCTCCTAGATCATGTGAACTCAATAAGACCATCGATACAGTTCACAATGGAGAAAGAAAAAAGATAACCAACTGGCCTTCCTTGATATACTCATATCACGCACAGAGCATGGGTTTAAGACATCCGTATATCGCAAGCCTACCTTCACCGGACAATACCTAAACTTCAACTCCCATCACCCATACAGTATCAAACATGGAATCGCACGCTGCTTACAACATCGAGCAGAGACAATAAGTAGCGACACCATTACATACCACCAAGAAATGGTCAGGTTGAAGAATACCCTCCGTCGTAACAACTACCCCGATAGCATACTATCCACCAGACGTGTTAATAGTATAAGAGAGGAGAATGAAACCCAAAAACCTCCAACGGTCTGCCTACCATACATACGAGGCAATCTCCGAAAAGATTCAGAGAATATGTGCCCCCTACAACATCAGGACGGTATTCAAAAGCGAGTCAACACTCAGACGACACCTGGTACGAGTGAAGCCCCGCATGGATGAGAACATGACCAAAAACTGCATATACTCCATCCCATGCAGTTGCAGAAAGGTTTACAAGGGTGAAACATGCCGCCCCCTTAAAGTAAGGGTGGAAGAACACCGAAAAGCGGTAACTAAAGGGGAGACGAAAAAATCGGGTATAGCCAACCATGTCTGGATGGAGAGGGGGGATCATCGCCCCCTATGGGATGAAGTAAAAATAATAAACAGAGAGACCCACTGGAAAGTGAGAAAACTTAAAGAAACAGCTCACATGCTCGGACATAACAACCTACTGAGCAAACCAAGCATAGAGCTGAATGCAATTTGGACACCTCTGATAGAGAGAGAAAAACCTTGAATAACAACATAGGTTTAACATTAACAAAAACCAACTAAGAATTGTCCTAGTGACATATGGCCGAGTGGTCCTAGACGTTGTATCAAAGTTTACAGTTACCCAAAGGTGCTGAGTTCAATCCTGAACGAAGGCAGTGAAAAAGTAACATTGAAAAACAGAGAATCAGCAACTATGTCCCAAAGCCTAGCTGGAGTCCGAACACGGTACCCCCGTA
>NC_136523.1:39728682-39731182 GCF_053919585.1 Euprymna scolopes | reverse complement strand
AGTGATCTAACATTATGATATGATTTGCACATGCAAGCTTAAGTAACTGAAATAATTATTTACTATAATAATTTTTTTTTTTTAAATATCTACAGACACTAGTGTTTCATCCTTTCAGGAGTCATCAGTGCAGGGTAACACAATTATTGCTGGTCAGGAGATTCGAACCCAGCAACGAAGTCATCTCTGACTCCATTAGCAAGGAACAATGTTTTTGTCATTCAAGAAAAAAACTCGAACAGCGGGTTCAGGTAGAAAAGAATATATAATGCACAAGACAGTTAATACAATTAGTAGTCTTGCATTAGATTGCGATAATTCACCTCCTTGAGTATTAAACTTGGGTTTGTTATGATTAAAAAAAGTTCATTGCAAATAAATAGGTAAGTTCGCATAAGAACATACATAACATTAGCAGGCCTGTATACCGGCATTGCCCAGTGAAAATATGACCTGAAGCCAGAACAGATTCAGTAAAAGGACCGTCCTCCCCTCTCAAAATATAACCTATGTTTATCTAGTGCATTATCGTATATGAGTCACATAAATTACTGACTATGGATAAACAGCTAACAAAATATTTACACAGACAGGTGGCAGTGGTTGCTAGTAGTAGCCACTGTCACCTCTGGAAAATTGAGAGCACTGTCGGTAGTGGCTAAAACGAAATCATCTGGCTCACACTGTCACATAGTTTGGCAGAGGCAGCTAGCAGAATCCACTGGCGATTAATGTTGTTTTGGAGCAATTACCTGGCTTAGTCAGTTCATAGCAGTCACTATCGGTCACTAATGGTCATGACTAATATCGGCCTAAATTTGACTGTTCCAACGAGATGCCAGTGGCGAGCACTAGTGGTCACTGGCACATAATTATGTTTTGAGGAATTTGGCAGACAGGTTGCCTCTGCAACAATCAGTCATTGTTGATCATGACCATTGTCAGCATTCACTGGACTGCTCTGAAATGAAATCGCCTGTCTTCAATTGTTGGACACTGTCATCTAGTGGCGGTTATGATTTATCAGCAGTAACTGGAGGATAGTGCTCTTTTAAAGTGGTTACTCTCACTTGATGGCACTTTGGGGAATTGGCAGGCACTTGCAGATATTGCTGTATTGAGGCTACCTTAATAACTGCCTATCAGTGTTGTTAAGTGTCAGTAAATGTTGGCCATGATCGATGCAGTGTTATGTTCAAATCTCGTATAAAGCAAAGAGCATCCTGTTTTTTTCCTTCTACTTAATACTTATTTGATGTGGCACTATTTCTCAGTGCTACTGTTTCTAACACACTCGACAGCATGGCTGAGTGGTAATTTGGTCATGAGCGTAGAGATACAAAAAATGCCTTCCCATAATTCCCTTTCTAACTCTCTCAGTTTCTGCACCCACCATCATGATGTGAGGACGCATATTCTGTTTCTCCATAAATGAGGGGGGCACCCTCTCCCTCAATACTAGTTAGTGTAGGTTAGTTAGCTTTGAAAATCCTATTGTCCAGTTTTAATTGTAACAATTAATTGTAATATGTATTGTAATATATATTTTGTAAAATAAATAGTTAAGATTTCTCATATATATTACAATTGTGTCGCGTGTCGTCTTTCTTGTATTGCCTTAAATGTCTCTATAAATGTCTTAAGTCGAAAAGCGGCCCTGACGACAAAGAAATGAATCAGTTGCAATATTTCGGATGATTCTATTTATAAACGATGCTGCCAGGAACTGACGAATCAAATTAATTCACGTTCTGCTACCAACCAATCAGAAACCAGAATTGCTTCATAAACCTTTTCTGGAGCAATTTCACATGTTTTTTTTTTTTTCCGTCTCGACACGGTAAGAATATTTTGTTCTGTGGAACTGTCTACTGCAAACAAGTCACCTCTCAAGACTTGTTTAGAACAACGAACCATCGGAAACGTTTCTGAAACTAAACATGGCTTCCACTTCTAGAGAACGCCACTTGAGTGAAGAGGTAAAGATGTTTCCTAGGAGAAGGAGCCACACAACACATTCAGCATCTCAGGTATGCGTTTCTTGATACACAGACCCTAATGACTGACCATCTTTACGTGTTCCTGAGACCACTCTAAGACATTTAATATAACATGTGAAGCCAGTCACACCTCAGTGACCGGCTGGTCATGTTATATTGCTGCGCACTGGTACAAATATTTTTTTTGTACTTGGAAACAGATTTGATGCATGTATTCCATTTCAGATCAGGAGTTAAGGTCAGTCCCAGAAGCTTGTCAAGACATGAGGCTTCCCCAAACGAGAGCCATTCATTTCAATTGGGGCTTGATGGGTGGGGGTGGGGGGTCAGAACGATTATGATGAAAGAAGAGAAGCTTGGTTTTTGATGCATTAAAAGTAACCAGCCACCATTTCCCCATTGCACTATGTTCTCCAGATCAGGAGAGAATGAATCAGAAAGATGTTGGTCATTGCTGGTCTTTGAAGTGTTGCCATAGATTTTGGTATCGTCTGCATAAA
>NC_136523.1:39696182-39723682 GCF_053919585.1 Euprymna scolopes | reverse complement strand
GACAATTGGACAATAAAGTAACCGTTAGTAATGTAAATTCGGTAAATTTGTTAACTTATATGGAACGGCTCATCAAAAACTTGTTTACGTTAGACTTGAAGACAACAATATTGTAGTCAGCTGGAAAGCAGGAAAACGGAAGACAATTCCACAGGCGTGCAGTTCTAAGAAAGAAGCTTTGTTCATGGAATCTACGTTTAGGTTTAGGCACAGATAAAGAGTGGGGGAAATTATTGATAGTGTTTTCTGCTAGACGGGTGTTTCTTGTGAAAGTTTGGCGAGGGGGGACCATAGATTGGAGCTCAGTCGAGCACTTGCCATAAAAATAACGATAAAGCAGAGACAAACTCGCAACATCTGTCCTGTGAGAAAGAGGTTGCAAGAAAGAGAAAAGGACATCCCCTACGAGGCTACGAAGTCTATTGAGAGTTGTTGCAGTTGTACTGCCGCTTGTGATAAACTTTTTTTCCATCTCTCTTCTCTCTTGAAACAACACTGAGTGCATATCATGATTCTACGAAACAGAATCATTCACAAGCATGACGCAAAGTTAAGGCAAGGTCAGCAGGTCAAATGGCATAGAAACAAGATATGAGATGAGAGTAAAGTATAATGACGTCACGCCGAGAGAAAAGAAAAACGTTCAAATGAGTCTGTTGATGGAATCAGAATTGTCATTGAATAATGCGAGTCTTTCATAGATTGCGCAAGGCAGTTGATCAATAATATAGAAAGAAAGCTTTGAATATCGTCAAGAGTGAAATAACCACACCTCAAGATCTGTTCGCATGTCACCCAAAGATTTAAGTAAGAAGATAATTAAGTAATCAATTAGGTAAGAGAAAGTTAGTCTTTTTCTCCTGTTGGAGTCAAATCTCTCTTGAGATAAAACCTTTAAAAACTCTCAGTGAACTTCTCTTAGGGTTCTTTCTGCATGAAAAAGAGTTTTATTGGTCTGGCTAAACTGATGATATGAAGTTTCTATGTGGCAGGAAGTACGACGAAGAGGATCGGTGGTGTTCGTCAACATTGAAAGAGAAAATGAAAGACAACGAATTAAGGTATGCCACACACTCACATATACATTCTCTACCTATATAAGAGCCAGGTATGTCCAAGGATGGAGTATTGCTGTCACATCTAGGCAGGAGCTGCTAGAAAGACCTTATTCACAGAAGAGACGTTGCAAGACTGTCTCTGTTTTATCATTATTTTCATGGCAAGTACTCGTCTGAGCTCCAATCTATGGTTCCCCCCCTTGCCAAACATACACGAGAAACACACCTTTTGCTGAAAACACTATCAACAATTTCCCACACTCTTTATCTGTGCCTAAACCTAAACGTAGATTCCATGAACAAAGCTTCTTTCTTAGAACTGCACACCTGTGGAACTCTCTTCCGTTTACCTGCTTTCAAGCTGTCTTCAAGTCCAATGTAAACAAGTACTTGATGAGCCGTTAAGTAATTCAATTTACCAAATTTACACTTCTAACGATTACTATATTGTCCTTTTGACCAATGTACACTCTTTAACCCTTATCCTCGAGTGGCCCTCTGAGCGTGATAAGTGGTGATTCTCTTGTAAAAAAAACAAAAAAAACAATTATTTCAGGTTACATATAAAAGGTGTTTTGATAATTAAAACATTACAATAAGATCTCGTTTTATTTCGTTTCTTTTTTCTGCTTTCTTTATCGATTTATATATTCTTTTTCTTTGCTTTTTTTTTTAACTTTCCTGTTTGAGACGTTTTATTCTTCTTTATTTGTTTTTTCTTTTTTTTTTTTTCGCTTCACCGCTTCAGACGGTATTTTCTATGAATATTTTTGACGTTATTTTATTTAAGGATTTCGTTTTCATCTTGATACAACCATTACAACGACAACGAGGATCTTCATTATTTTCGTCAAAATTGGAAATATTTTCTAAATTTTCACGTGCTACGGGCAAATAGCTCCAATGTCTTGGGAAAGGCAAATCCTGACAAAAAAAAAAACAGTTGATGAAGTACTGCAACATCTTCTTGGAAACTCCTGCAGCTGCACTAGCTCCAACCATATTGGCTTGCCTTTTCGTCAGACTTTGCAACGCCAACAAGGGGGACCAAGGTAATACGGTAAACCTAGGTCTCCTTATCACCTACCCAGAACTGCATCCAGAAAGCCAATTCCAGCTTCGACCTGTATAACAACAACAAATACTGCAGTGCACCAGACTAGACGCAGAATTCCATCGTCTTATTAAACAAAAGTTTTCCATCATATAATCTACATATAAATACCCTAGTGCCTTTAACGTACATGCGAGTGTCACGGTTTCTAAATTATAAATTAATCGAGCGGGAGATCCTATTTATTAAAAAGGGGATATAAGGTGGCCCTATGATACGTTTTTTTTGGGGGTTACGTGGAATATGTTTTTTTCCGAACCCTGGTTACGGTATCTGCCCCGCTTTACGATGTTATTTATAAGGCTATTTGATTATATACATGTGTATTATATACTGTACTGTATTTCGTCACTAATTTTTTTGTGTCGTATCCCAAAGTTCTACTGTATATAAATACACTAATTTAATGTTCGTAGCATGTTATATTCTATCCGCCTTTTTTAATAAATAGGATCTCCCGATCACCAAAGACGCAATGTAAAAAAGAAAATTAAAATTACATAAAAATGATATCGCTTTTGGGCGGTACATGAAATTAGTAAAACTAAAATATACATTCTTTGCTTTCTGGCTAGGATCCAAGGGTAGTATCTGTTCTGTTTAAAGATGGTATAATGATATCGTGAGCTTTCCGTTCGTGCCAGCCGTCCATACAATAGAAATCTGTCGCAGACTCCTATAAGGCTATTAGAGATAAACCGTAATAATCAAATATATTCTGACACTACATTAACCAGATTACTTAGATAAATACGTTTGCAGTTTTAACAAAAGGGATACAATAATATCGCGGGGTCTCCACTCATGTTGAACGTCCACAGAATGCCCAGCAGAAATATATTACATATGAAAAATTCGGCTGAACACTGCTGAAGCATAATTTTTTCTAAATTTTTTTTTTTTTACACAGAGTATACACTTGTAATAGAAATTACTGTTATTTTAAACTTTATGACTAACAAGTAAGTGTACCCCACCCAGTGCAATGTATATACATTTGGGATAAAAGAAACTGCATATATATTAATTGCGATTTTTTGTCCTCTACATATGAGAGAAAGAGAGAGATATAGAGAGAGGTGGGGGGGGGGGAGAGAGAGAAAGAAAGCATGAGGAGAGGGGGGATGGGTAAAAGTGCACAAGAAAGTGGGTAGGGCATAAGACTTTATAAAGGTCAGTCAATGAACGTATGTAGCAGACACACTTATCGCCCTTGGCACAGGCAAAGGCACGCCCAACTGCTTACGCCACCCACACGCAGAAACTTAGGCACACTTATCCCTTTCTCTCTTTCTCACACACACGTTTCTTATTTTTCCATTTTTCTTTTTATGAAACACTTTAGCACAATGCTTACTTTTGTTGGGGGCCCTATCGGTGGAGCATTAAAATATGCCGACTGCCCCCCCCCCCCCTGCAGAGGGTAAAAGTCCCTCAATGGGGGTCCTGGATATGACCTTAAACTATATCCAGTGGTGAGGCCCCAGCTTGTGGGCTTTGGGGAGTGTGGAGCCACCCTTTAATTACCATTGCTCCCAGGTCCACTCTGACCCGGAGTGGTAGTACCTGTTAGGGTCCCAACTATGGGTTAAATAGAAACCGACGTGAAAGCAACAAATATATTCTATTAAAAAAGATTTTCTTCAAAATCTTTGGATTCAGCATTAAATAACCCGAAAAGGGTTGATATGCAGTAAAAAAAAAAAACAACCAACCAACCTTACTTTTGTTGGGAGTAGCAGCTCAGTGAATATTGTATCTATATATTAATAGGATAGTGTGTGTGTTATTTATTTTGTGTGCCACGCTTACATCTGAGTGTTGTTTAATTGTTATGGACTTCCATTTCTTGTAATAAATAATTTTACCAAGAATTCTTCATAAGTTTTAGTTTCGGTTATAGCTGAAGGAACTCAAGCTTTATATACATGTATATATATATATATATATATATATATGTTATTTGTTTTGCGATATTTTTTAAATTCAAGAATGTATATGAAAGTGCATTTTTACTTAACTGCAAGAATGATTTTCCCTTTAACCAATTTTGGTACCCCCAAATGGAGAGCGGGATATGTATTATTTTTATTTTTAAAATATAATTATCCACTGATGAGTCGTAGACGATGAAACATGTGTCAGTGGATAATTATATTTTAAAAATAATATATATATATATATATATATATATATATATATATATATATATATATATTAAAATACAAGAAAATACAAGAGTATTGCAGAGTGAGAGAAATGTAAATAGGCTAAGAATACTCGAAGCATTGTACATTAAAACAAAGAAGCCTCAAATAAATAATATTAATTATGAGTGCAGCCGGAACATTTTGAAATGTTTGGGATAAATGTTTAATAATGTATATATGTGTTTGTATATATAAATCTGTTTAATATATGCAAAAAAAAAAGATTCGCCCACTGAACTTGTAACAAATTACCACGTGATTAGGAAAAGAAAAAATATATATATAAGTAAATTAAAAAAACAATTTCTACATTTATTTCTAAAATATGCCTGAGGATGATAGAAGTGCTTCTGTCGAAAGCGCTCGCGATTATGGATCCAACATATACAATTTCGAAAAAACACAAAAAGGACTATTCGGAGATTGGAGAAGATAAAAAGGAAAATTGTAAAACAGAATAATTCCGTGCTATTCAATAATATTTGTCTAAATGAGAAAATGCTGCCTAAATATACACAATATATATATATATATTTTTTTTCATAAGCTTTGGTTTCGGTTTTGATTCAAGTAGATATACCCAAGTCATATGGATATATTTTTTTACTTTTGAAATCGCAACTTTATAACATAAAAATCGATAGAACATTAACTCTGTAATACATACATACATACATCTCCTCTGCTCAGTGCCGACGGCTCAACTGTAATCACGGGAAAGAAGAAGATCCTCAACAGATGGGCTGACCATTTCAACAAAGTGCTCAATCGCCCTGGAGCCATGAATGATATAGCAAATGAACGTCTCCCCCAAGTTCTCATCAATCAACAGCTCGACACCCCCCTCCCATCAATCGAAGAGGTCAGCAAAGCCATTCAGCAGTCAACCAGTGGAAAAGCTCCAGGTCAAGATGCCATCCCAGCTGAGGTTTACAAGTCTGGTGGTGCAGCCTTGCGGGAACAGCTGACCTGCTTGTATCAGATCATGTGGAGGAAGGGACAACTACCACAAGACGCCACAATCGTTCACATCTCTAAGCGAAAAGGAAATCGCCAATCCTCCGATAATCACCGAGGTATCTCTCTCCTGTTCATAGCAGGAAAGATCTTGGCTCGCATCCTCCTCAACCGCTTGCTTGGTCACCTGGAAACGGGGCCTCCTGCCGGAGAGTCAATGTGATTTTCGTGCCAGTCAGGGGACCACTGACATGATCTTTGCCGCCCGTCAGCTTCAAGAAAAATGCATCGAACAGCACCGAAACCTTTACACAACCTTTATCGACTTGACCAAGGCATTTGACACAGTCAGTCGGAATGGTCTGTGGAAAATAATGAAGAAATTCGGTTGCCCAAGTACTTTCATCACAGTAGTTCGTCAATTCTATGAAGGCATGATGGGGCGAGTCCTTGACGACGGTGAACCCTCGGAGACTTTTCTGGTAACAAATGGAGTTAAACAGGGCTGTGTCCTTGCCCCTACACTGTTCAGCTTGATGTTTTCTGCAATGCTATTTGACGCTTTCAGCGACCAGTCACCAGGCATCAACATTAAATTCAGAACAGATGGAAAGCTGTTTAACCCAAGGAGACTGCAGGCTGTGACAAAGGTGAGGGAAGCAGTGCTGAGTGACTTTCTTTTTGCTGATGACTGTGCCCTCAATGCCAGCAACGAGCGAGAAATGCAAGACCAGATGAACAAATTCTCCGCAGCCTGTGACAACTTCAGCCTCACAATTAGCACCAAGAAGAACGAAGTTATGTTCCAACCAGCTCCCAGAAATCTGTATCATGAGCCAAGTATCTCAGTCAAGGGACAGAACCTTCAAGCGGTTGAGACCTTCACCTATCTGGGCAGCACTATTTCGGACAGCCACAATCAATCTCGAAATCAACAACAGAATCGCCAAGGCAAGCAGCGCATTCGGGAGACTCAGAAGCAAAGTCTGGAAAAGGAGCAGAAGCAGCATTGACACCAAGCTGAAGGTTTACAGAGAAGTTGTCCTCGCCACATTGCTCTATGGCTCAGAAACCTGGACTACCTACAGAAGGCACGAAAAAACATTGAACCACTTCCACCTGAGATGTCTCCGAAATCTCTAATATATCAGATGGCAAGACAAAGTCCCTGATACAGAGGTCCTGAAAAGTGCTAATCTTCCCAGCATAACTACTACCATTTGAAAGACCTAACTGAGATGGGCAGGTCACGTCTCCCGCATGCCAGATGAAAGAATCCCAAAACAACTCCTGTATGGCGAGCTGTGTCAAGGCAAGCGTTCAGTCGGAGCACCAAGAAAACGCTTTAACGACAACCTCAAAGTCTCCCTCAAAGACTTCAACATCAGTACCAAGTCCTGGGAATTGCTTGCATCAGACAGACCTCATTGGCGTCACCTCATCAACAAAGGAGCTGAAACAGCTGAAGAGAAAAGAACCCTCAAAATAGAACAGAAGCGTGCAACCCGCAAAGCCAGAGCAACAAGCTGTGTCCCCACAACATCTGCTCACCACTGTCCAACTTGTGGGAGAGCCTTCCATGCCCGGATCGGCCTTACAAGTCATCTCCGGAAGCACAAAAACAATACTTCTACTCACTGATGTCATGGTCATCTTCGACTTCGAAGGACGAACACGAGACATACATACAAAATCTGCAAGAATTAAAATATCATATTTAAGCGTACTTTACGGCTGGGTTACGCCGGGCATCCCTGCTAGCTTAAAAAAAATACTTTTGCAGTTTTAACAAAAGAGATACAATAATATCAGAGCGTCTCCATTTATATCAATATATTACATATGAATGAGTCCCCTGTGGGATTTCCACAGGCCCCACTAGTTTGTATTACTTCAGAAAGCCTTTCTCTTTTCTTTTATTAAGGTTCCACCACTTATCAAGGCCCATTTCTTTAATTGATCCCTCATTCAATTTATTTATTATTAAACCTTACACACTAAACGCCTTTTTCTCCCATATATATGACTCTGACCATTCCTTTGACTTTAATAATGCTATACTAGTTAAACCTATTACGAAAAAATCCACATATAGATTAATTATTATTAGCAGAACTCGTGCAAATTTTACAAAGTGAAGAATAATATTTAATCAACAAATGTTTTCATAAAGCTGATACTTTTCTGGATTTTTTGGACAGAAAAACCAATAACACGCAGCAAAATACGAGTTTATTAACATTTCTATGAAAATAGTGTCCATTGTATTTAAAAGAGAACTGATCCAAATGAGATAAATTAAAAGTACTAATAAATACTCAGAAATTAATATTGTGCTACATAGTTCAATACAAATAATAAAATCACATTGTAAAAGACAATATTTAATTTACTCTTTCAGTCCAGCATCTCTTGTTATTTTTATTTGTGCCCTGTTTCTTTCGAATGCTCCTTTTTTATGTAACATTTCACTAACTTCTACTACAAGTTCCTTTCTCACACCATTACAAAAGTGATCATATATTATTATATTTGAAAATGAGGTTACATAAAAAGGAGGTCACTCTCATATTCTTGTCCAGATTGGCCTTTTTTTAAAGCAAAATTTTGCGAATTTGGCCTTTTTTGAACACTTCAAAAATTGTCTTTGGCCTTTTTTTAGCCAAAATTTTGCGAATTTGGGCTTTTTTTTTAACCCTTCAAAAATTGTATTTGGCCTCTTTTAAGCAAAATTTTGTGAATTTGGGCTCTTTTTAACCCTTCAAAAATTGTATTTGGCCTTTTTAAAGCAAAATTTTGCGAATTTGGGCTCTTTTGAACCCTTCAAAAATTATATTTGGCCTTTTTTTTCAAAGCGTAATGCATGGACAAAGGAACAAAGTAGAATATTATATAGATCAGGGTTGCCCAATGGGGACCATACCACTCACCGGGGGGCATTACAAGACTTCAGGTGGGCGGTGGCCAAATTTATTATATAGGGGATCCCTGAGATCGTCGGGGTGGGGGGGGGAGACAGAGCTTCTAGTAACATTTCTAACCTTGTTGCTGATCAACAACAATCTTCACACTGATCAGTGATTCCTGTGATTATTATTCTGATTTTTATTTCATTGATTATTCTACTAGCAATGGTCGTAATGGCTTGGAGCACCCAGAGGAGTGAGGGTTCCAACACCTATCAAATTAAGAAACATAGGATAGCGTGCAACTTTGCAATTGGGAAACAGCTGGAATAAAGTTGCCGAAAATACAAGCGAGACTTCTAGTTTCTTTGGGGTGAGTTTTCTTGCAGCTTTTCTAAGATTGTCAAAACAAGACCAAGATGGACAAGGTATGTTTACCTTTTGGCTGGTGTTATATCACCAGAGGACTGTGATCCATCCCTTTAAGCTATATGTCCATTGAACTGTATCTGTGAATAGATCGACATGAACAAACACGAGAACACTAGACGATCATAAATATATACATGTTATATACATTCAATAAACAAGTAAACACCTGAAAGTTTATACGAGGTGCCTTCAATAAGTTTCCCGATGTTTTTTACAGGCATTTAAAATTGTCGTAGACTTTTGAAAATTCAGTATGTTATTGCTGTATATCTTATGGGATTACTGACCAATTGTTATGATTTTAGGTTCAAATATACAGATACAACAGGAATTGAAATACACCCTACTAAAGCCTGATTGTCACAGCTGGTGAATTACAAAAATGCAATATGGATGTGAGGACACTTTAGAAGAACAATATGCAATAAAAGTTTGCTTTAAACTTGGAAAAAAATGCTACAGAAACATATGGAATGCGTCAGGCTGCTTTTGGACCATGTTGCATAAACCGTGCATCAATGTTTGAGTGGCATAAGAGATTCAAGGAAAACAGAGAGTCTGTGAGGAATGATGAGAGGTGTGGGAGGAGTAATGAAGTCAAAACACCAGAGTTGATTGGCCAAATAAAGAATTTCATGAATAAGGACTGTCGTGTCTATAGAGACAATAAGTGCACAGTTTGATGTCAGTGTGGGAACTGTACACACAATTATTCGCAAGGAACTGAAGATGTGGAAAATTTGTGCACAGTTTGTCCCAAAGATGCTTGTTGTTGAACTGTATCTGCGAATATATAGACACATACAAACACGAGAACAGTAGACAATCATAGACACACTCATAAATGTATACACATTATACACATTCAATAGATACGTAAACACATGAACGTTCATATATGCGTTACACACTCGTTCATATATACCCATAAATATATGAACACATATATCCTCACCCTCGAGAATACAACACTTAGGGATCGTTGCAAATAAGTGTTTGTTTGGAAATTTTCCTTGCTTTGTCTATGATAAATGAGAAAAAAAAAAAAGAGTGGTTTAGTAGATGTACAACATTTGAAGTAGCAGGATCAGTTCACAGGATTTTTCATACCACTCGAGGATACATTCTTTACAGTAAGTCCGATAGAGTCTAGGCCGTTGTGGCATTTTCTTGTTCTGTCAGTCTTATATATGGTTTAATGCAGTTCTAGCATGTCCACCCTCCCAGGCTTGACCTTTTTGCAATTTGAGAAAGGGTTTGTTTATTTCTTTATAATAAAAGCTATAAAGTCCCTTTAAGAAGATTAAAGTTGAGCCCGACATAGAGAATTGGTGAAAAGCAATAAACTAGCATAAATGCATTATTCCAACATCTCGTTGTTGAATACTTTCATGACTGCTGGTTATGATGGCCTGCTGACATGGCTTCCTAAGTACTTAATTTTCTTCCATTTAAATTTTAGTAACCGTGGACTGAGAGGAAAGGTGCCAGCCTGCAAAGCTAACCTGGAATTGAATCTCCCGACCAGCAGTAATTATCACTTCCAGCACTGATAATTGCATAAGCACGAAACAATGTTTGTAAGTATAAAAAAAAAATGTTAATAAACATGCGTATTAACTTATTTGAGCGTGGTCGACGTAAAAATAGAAGGCCCTTTCATTAAAGTCATAACTTGACGCCACAGTTTAAAGTACAATGGACAAGGTGGACGACTATTACAAGGAATATTTTAAAACAGGTACATTTTAAAATTAATAATCAAATGCACTTTGAAAAAATAAAACTTTGCTACAGAATTTCCCCATCGAAAAAAAAAAAAAATGTCCCTTTTAATTGCACGTGTCCAAAGATAAAATAATTTTTTATCTTTCAGAAAATAAAATACAGTCACTTTTGGACCAGTTTTATTAATCCCTTGGCAATTTCTTTGAGAATTGAAATAGAAAATAACGATCCTTCGCAGTAATAGTTGTCTATCACCAATTGTTGTCATTGTACTTTATTATGTGACGTCAGCATCGTTACGCGACTTTAATGGAACAGCCTTCTATTGTCACGTTTGAATAATTTAATATGCGTGTTTACCAAATTGTTAACATTTATTTAAAAAATGTTACAGCTGTGTATGTGTCTGCATGTGTGCGTGTTGTATGTGTATGCATGTTGTATATGTATGTATGTGTGTATGCGTGCGTGTTCTATATGCGTATGTATGTATGTACGTATGTGTGTGTGCATGCTGTATGTGTATGTATGTATATGTGTGTGCGTGTTGCATATGTATGCATGTGTGTGTGTTGCATGTGTGCGTGTTGCATGTGTGTGGATGTGTGCTGTTGCATATGTATGCATGTTGTATATGTATGTATGTATGTGTGTGTGCGTGTTGTGTATGTGTGTGCGTGTTGTGTATGTGTGCGTGAATGCTGTATGTGTATGTATGTATATGTGTGTGCGTGCCTTCTATTTATGTTAGCAACGCTTGAATAATTTAATATGCGTGTTTATAAAATTATTAATACTTATTTTAAAAATATCACAGCTGTGTGTATGCATGTGCATGTACACACACACACACACACACACACACACACACACACACACACATATATATATATATATATATATATATATATTACATTTTCTTTCTTTGAAGATTGTAAAGTTGGGTATGAGGCAGTCAAACATTTCCCTGCTTTTTATTAAATAACCGAGAGCTCTTTTTAGTATCCTCGTTGTTCCCTTAAATGCAATTGTCTGGATCTCTTTTGCACTTGGTTCATCAGGAATATTAGTTAGGTAGGACTTCAGGTTCTTCTTCATAAGTCCTGTAGCACCTAAAATAACTAGTATGATTGATATCTCCCTAAGATTCCAGTTTCTTTTCATATCAGACATGAGACCTTGATATTTGGCCTGTTTCTCCCTTTCAGCTCTGTTCAGACCTCCATCATTAGGGACACTCACTTCAACCAAGGTTGCAACTCTCCCTGACTTATTCCATAGAACTATGTCAGGTTTGTTTTTCACTTTTTTCTCATTTTTCTTAAATTTTTTCTTCTAGGGGGTGGGACATCCAACCAGATGTCTGACATTTACCCCTATTTTAGTGAGTCCAACCAAGAGATCTTTTCAGGATTCTAGCCGTCCCTTTCAGTGTAATCGTTTGTATTTCACTTGCACTTGGTTCACCGGGTATGCTTGCTATGTACTTTTTAAAGTTCTTTTTCATAAGCCCAGTTGCTCCTATAATGACTGGTATAATTGAAACGTCTTTTAATTTCCAATTTCGTTTCATATCATACATAAGTCCTTGATACTTTGTTATCTTTTCCCTCTCAGCACTGTTAAGCCCTGTATCATGTGGTACACTGACCTCTAGGTACGTGTGTGTGTGATGAGGCGACTTGTTTACAAAAGACTGATTACAGAGGCGATGTAAGCCCAGCATGCCTGCACAACAAAGTGCCGAGGATTAAGGATCGATCTGCCTAGACTTAGTTGATGTGTTCTGTTGGAGTTTTATTTTCTGAATTTTTTTTTTCCAATCTAACCATGGCGCTGTTTACCATGCAAAGTGGTCGGATGAGTTTAACGTCTGAATTGAATCTAAAACTATTTACAATCTGCCTTGGTAAATCGCGCGAGAAAATAACACGAATTTTCAGCCAGTTAGCAGGTTGTTTTTCGCGTAAAACAAAGTGTGTGTGTACACACACACACACATATATATATATATATATATATAAATATATATATATATACACACACACACATTTTTCACAACATATATATATATATATATATATATATATATATATATATATATATATATCCATATAGTCAGCCGTTTAGCAGGTTGTTTTACATGTAAAACAAAGTATGTATATGTGTGTGTGTATATATATATATATATATATATATATATATATATATATATACATAGCAAAGTATGTATTAGATTCAGCCTCTCTGATGAGTTGTAGACGACGAAACACGTGTCAGCGGATAATTAAATTTTAAAAACTATATACACATATGTGTGTGTGTATTTGAATAACTTACTATATATATGTGTGTATGTGTGTGTAAGTTATTAAATTGTATATGGTATTTAAGCTACAGAGAATATTCCGCGTTTCATTCTTGTGAGAATTCGTCAGGCCTATATATATATATATATATATATATATATATATATATATATATACACGGCACAATCACGTTGACACAGAGGTTCTCGTCAGATCATCGAAGTTAAGCAAGGTTGAGCCTGGCCAGTACCAGATGGGTGACCATTTGGAAAGGCTAGGCGCTGTATGTGCTTTCCGCTTATCTCGGCATTGTTTCCAGTCGCTTGACCCTCCACTTGTCACTGGTATTCAACAATGTTAATTCAGGAGAGGTGTGGCTGGAGATCGCCATAATAATTTCATGCGCAGGCACTCTTGAGTATCCATAGTCTGTCAAGACTGAAAGGAAGCCTCTTTCTCTCTCTCTATATATATATACACACACACACACACACACACACACGAGTGCGAATAAAGGTATCTGCACAACAACTCTGCCCTCGTGGGGAGGCAAAGTAAGCAGAAACAAACTAACACCTTATTGCAATTAATGACAAATACGTGTAGTTTTATAGTAAAACTATATTTGCATAAAAAATCTGTTACATAAATAAAAGTATAATCAGACATAAGTAATCTAGATTTCATATTTATCATTATAGAGCCAATACTCTATTGATTATTATATTGTACCCAATATATAGTAGTGATTTCGAAAGTTTAAAATATATATATGACTTGAGTGCCATCATCTAGAATCGAAACCAAAACATAACTTTCCAGCCTGCATCGTTGAGCGTGAACAGTCGTCTAGAAATGACGTCATGGCGTTAAAATTAGAGACGCTGACGAATTCAAATTACATAAATAAAAACTTTCACAAGAAACACCCGTCTAGCAGAAAACACTATCACTAATTCCCCCACTCTTTATCTGTGCCTAAACCTAAACGTAGATTCCATGAACAAAGCTTCTTTCTTAGAACTGCAACTGCACGCATGTGGAATTGTCTTCTGTTTTCCTGCTTTCCAGCTGAATACAATATGGTTGTCTTCAAGTCTAACGTAAATAAGTTTTTGATGAGCCGTTCCATATAAGTTAACAAATTTACCGAATTTCCATTACTAACAATTACTATATTGTCGAAGTTCTACTGTACACTCTTAAACCTTTATCCTCAAGTGGCCTCTTGGCCTTGATAAGTGGCGATGCTTTTGTAAAAAATATATATATATATACATAAAAAAATAAACCCATGTTCAGATATGTATGAATAAACATGTAATTTCCTGCAGGATAAAAACTCATACATCATCCACTTTGACTATGCAATTCCAGGAATTTAATTCCTACATTCGTGTTTCGTGCTAATCGACAGATCGATTTTTTTTTTTTTTTAATATATCGTTTTTAAGCAAAAACAAGATTACATGCTTAATTGTAATGTCGAAAATAGTAATATATCCAAAAATTACGAAAATTCATCGAGTAGAACAATTGATATCGTGTTTTAGTAAAAAAAAAAAAAAAAAAACGTTTATCGCTGTAGACAACAAATATTCTAAAAAGATTCCTTTCGGAGTTATGTCCCCTGTGTATGCGATTTTACCTTATTTTTCGCAAAAACTACTTTTAACTATAAACAACTTTCTACTCGATGAATTTTCGTAATTTTTGGATATATTACTATTTTCGGAATGACAATTAAGTATGTAATACTGTTTTTGCTTAAAATGGCATATTTTTCTTCTTTTTTAATCGATATGTTGACGGTTTCTTAACCAGCACTCTCCACTCTACATTATTAGAAAACGGAGCTTAAACCCAATCTTGGTTGTTACAGTCACGACGTATAACTCTTTAATTTACAAAAGAACAAGTGAAGCATGCATGGTCCCCATGAGTGCACAGGGAATGATGCATGAAAAACTTCCTAAGTTCAGCATCCCCCCACCCCATTTAGCTCCAAAAGTCCCCAGGGGACGTCAAATCTTGTTAAAAATGAACAAACGGTGCATTTTTAGGCCTAAGCATTTATAAATTTGAGTTCTGCACCATGCAAAAAAAAAAAAAGAAATGACTAAGTCCATCATTTGCCTCCGCCCCCCCCCCCATTTAGCCCCTAAAGTCCCCAAGGCCTTAACGTATCTAAATTTGAGTTCAGCGCCATGCAAAACTGCTAAATAGACATACCCAGAAAATTTTGGAGGAATATGGTAAAATAATCCCAAAAATGGAGTGTTTTTATTAGCCCTAAAAGAGCCCCTGGAGCACACCCAAGAGTTATCGCGAAGTATAGACAAACAAAATTATATAGAAATCAGTTAGTTACAACTTTTCAGAAAGTTTTATGAAAATCCAAGGCATCAATTTTTTTTTAATAAACACAAAGTGTTAATTTTAGCCATTTAAACCGGAAAGGCACTCCTGGGGGGGGGGGGGGGCAATCGGTGTTTTCCCGGAAAATCCGTTCTGTTACTTTTTACTCATATCATGTTTAATGTTTGTGGAAAATTTCAAAAAATTCCAAGGCGTAGTTTTTTAGAAAAGTGTGTACGGACGAACGGACAAGGGTGAATTTACAGGTTCACCCCCCCCTTTTGTCGAGGGGGGTGGAGGGTGGGCAACAATAAAATCTGTGTCTACTCCTAACTATATCAACTTGGCCTTTTGGTCAAGATCAAAGTGTAGTATCTGTCCCGGCAGATACTGCAAGCAAAGACCATATGTGGGGGAACCCCCACATATAAGACCTTGGTCAATGTAGGGGCAACCCTTCATACCAATTGTCACTATCCAGCTCCCCTACTCCCCGGGGAGTTGGTCCCCATTTCCCCTTCACTCTTCACTTTAAAAATCGGCCTTGTGCCTACTTTGCTCGGTGGGGGAGCAAATATATACCTCAAAGTGTAGTATCTGTTCTTCAGATGCTGCACTTTAATTTCTTGTTCTCTTTCGGTGGAGGAGCAGTAGTCCTTCACGACTGAGACAATTTTTATTTTTGTACCTTTACCCCCCGTTAAAAAACGCCCCTGGTGTCTAACTCTGTCCCATGGGGAGGCATTGTAAATAGGTACTCCTGATAAAGTTGTATGGTATACACGCATTTTAACATTTTTATAGGCCACTTATGCCTTAGAAAAAGTCCACAATGTCACCCATGTCACTGATTCCTTCAGGTGTGAAAAATACCCCTACAGAGAGACACACGTGCTACGAGTTCGTCAGAGCACATTCCATTAAAGTACTTCCAAAAAAAAAAAAAAAAAAAAAAAAGGGGGGTACAGGGATGCAACATTGCGGCGATGAGACAGGAGTTGGAATTTGGTTGACAATGCGGGACCTAATAGGATGTACCAGCTCAGATGTGACAACGATATTCCATACATGGGCGAATGGTGGCTTTGTAGAGATATAATATACCCTCTGGTATAAGTAGTTTTCTAGCACGGTAGAAAGAGAGCCCACCTTCTTTGCAGCAGCCTTGGCAATGTCTTCAATGTATTTGTTCCAATTCACGTTGCCTGTGAATGTTAAGGTGACTAGTTTCGACGAATAGCTCTCAGCTAATATGTTATTAGTAGGGCTATGACAACAGCATATTCTTATCATTGTTTTGACTCTCGAGTATATATCCGAAACGGTTAGACACGGTTAATCAGCCGAGAACCACATCACTAGCAGTGTCAGAAATTTCGTGAAAATAGTGAATAATTCCACCCCATCTTTCCAAGCTTATAACTCCTCGAAAAATGTAATTCAAGCCCTAATTTTTTTTTTCAATTAAAGGAGTAAGGACCAAGGTTTTATTTAAAAAAAAAAAAAAAAAAAAACAATGTGTTTTTTTTTTTAAAAAAGGTTTTAAACTTCGGACTTTACAGGTAAATTTCTAAAAAACTGATTTTTTTTTTTGTTTTAAATTTGAATATATTATTTATTGACCTTTTCTCTTCAATTTGTGATATATAAAACTATTAAACATAAATTAATTATTTACTTTTTAATAGACATTTCAAAATGAGAGGCGTAAATTATTCGACCCCCTATCTTTCTAAGCTTATAACTCCTCGAAAAATGTAATTCAAGCCCTAATTTTTTTTTCAATTAAAGGAGCAAGGACCAAGGTTTCATTAAAAAAAAAAAAAAAAAGACAAAAAGAAAAAATGTGTTCTTATAAAATAAGGTTTTAAACTTCGGACTTTACAGGTAAATTTCTAAAAAACTGATTTTTTTTTTGTTTTAAATTTGAATATATTATTTATTGACCTTTTCTCTTCAATTTGTGATATATAAAACTATTAAACATAAATTAATTATTTACTTTTTAAGAGAAAGTTGAAAATGGGGGGGGGGGCGTGAAAATGGGGGGGGCGTGAATTAAAAAAAAACGTTTGTCTAAAATATTATATTCGGTTTATTGGAAAGAACATAAAATTTCACATTGACCCTGAAAATATCGTAAAAATAGAATCAATAGAAAAATTTTGATAGATTTTTAAAATTTAAAAATATTGAGTTTAAAAATTGAAAAATATTGAGTTCGGAAAATTCATTACTGTTTTAAAAAAAAATAAAAATATTTTTATTACTTTTAAAACAACTGTAATAGTTTATTTTGGAAGTATAATCCATAAAGAAAATAAATAACCCACTTTTAACAGAGAAATTACGAGATTTTTATATTGTATTCGCAGTTTCGTGTTAGGGGTGTCAAAAATTCCTACAAAAATTCTGATACTGCTACCACATCACTCTATATAAAAGCATATAAGATATCAACGGATACACAATGAAAAGAATATGCTGTTGTCCTAGCCCTAGTTATTAGTCATGGCTATCAGTGGTTGAAAAGATTTCTTGTAATTGTTAAAAAAAAAAAAAAAAGGTTAGTCTTGGCAGCATTGAATGATACCATCCTTTTACGGCACCATTCGACTACAGACTGGAGGTCTTCCCTTAAGGTTACAGGTATTGTCATGGACACATACGTATGCTGCACTTTGAGACCATTGCCCTTGTGGCAATTGGTTAGTGGTCCATTTAGGGGCAACCCTATATGCCATGCCCCTCTTCCCCTCCCCCTACATAAAAACGGACCTTGTGTCATATTTTGCTTATGTGGAGAAGCAAATAAATACCTACGAACGAGAGTAATCTCCGCTGTGATTTTATGTTTTAATGGAAATCGCTCCAGACAAGGCATGAAGCCACTTGATGTGATGAGCTAAAAAAAAATAGTACTTTAAGGTAAAAAACTAGCCAAGTGTTAGATGGAATAGATTTTAACCCAGAAAAACTGCAATTCTTCCCTCTTTGTCAGAAACATCGTTCATGGAACGTGAGGACTAAAGGACAAAAAAGGGAAGCAAAAGTTTTTTTTACTCTTCTTGAATTGTATCGTTTTTGAGTTAAATAACGAGTTCCCTTACACATTCTGTACAGATTTTCAAGTTCAACAAGATGTAGCCGAAGAAGGTCGGAGTTTACATCGGCCGAAATGTTCTAAAGATTACATCCAAGATGAGAAGAGTAGTCCAATAATCCAAATTATCAATCCTCATCTATATATGATTACGTACGTACGTGAGTCACGGTTTCCAGATTATGAATTATGCGATCGGGAGATCCTATTTATTAAAAAGGAGGTTAGAAGTCGATAACATACTACGGACATGAAATTAGTATATAGATACGCTAATTTAATGTTCCTAGTATGTTATTATATCCTCCTTTTTAATAAATAGGATCTCCCGATCACCAAAGACGTAATGTAAAAAAAAATAAAAATAAAATAAAATGATGTCGCTTTTGAATCGTACATTTTTTTTCCGCAGGAATCACCACTTATCGAGGTCCGGAGGCTACTCAAGGATAAGGGTTAATGGGTATACATTAGTCAATGTGATTATAGCGTAGTAAACATAAGTAGTGGAAATTTTGTAAATTGGATTACTTAGGGGGACGGTTCATCAAGAATTTGTTTACATTGGACTTGAAGACACCTTCTTGGTCTTTTGGCTAGGATCCAAGGGTAGTATCTGTTCTGCTTAAAGATGGTCTAATGATATCGTGAGTTTTCCGTTAGTGCCGGGCGTCCATACAATGGAAATATATCACAGACCGCTATAAAGCTATTGGAGGTAAACCGTAATAACCAGATATATTCTGACCCTACACTAACTAGATTACGTAGATAGATAATTTTACAGTTTTAATAAAAGGGATACAATAATATCGCGAGGTCTCCCTTCACCCTGAACGTCCGTAAAATGTCCAGCAGCAATATATATTACATATGAAAGATGCCGCTGTGAAAGTTCCACAGGTCCCGCTAGTCTAAAAAGATTTCCGAAACAACCTCGACTGATGTACCGTTTGGCGTTTGACCTTCATCTTTTCGATCTCGAGAACCTAGACGGAATTTCAAACTGGCCGATTTATTTAATTCCACATGGGCGGATTGTTCTCGTTCCGGCCACATGGAACCATGGTGTAACGGTCAATAGCGTTGGTTAGTAATCTGTGACCTTTCCTATTAACTTGCCTTCTTACGAGGGCAGACACAAGATCGGATTTTAATGTGGGAAAAATCCAGCTGCTGACCAAAAAGATTTTTGACAGAGCTGAACGAGAATCACGCCCCCCCCTATATAATAGTGTTCAATCAATAATAATCCACTGAAAAGAAAAAACAAAACAAAAAAAATAACGAAAGCTGTTCTTAACATCGGGAGGTTGTGGGTATTTATTCGGAAAACCGTACTTGGAGCGGGGGGGGGTCTCGTTTAATATAATAAAAATCTCAGTATAGAAGGATTTTTTCCTTCAGCGACCAAGGACAGAAAAGATGTATCAAAACAGGGTGTTTATCGAGAATTGCCCCTAAATTAAAAACTTATGATGTACGTCCGCGTCACGGAGGAGCGACGATGTCATATTCCAAAAATTACGTAAATTGGTCAAGTAGGTTTTTTTTTAAAAGAAATTAAGAAAAAGTTTACGATTTTTTTTAAACTAAGAAAATCAAAGTTTACGATTTTTAGCGATTTAAACTATTGCACATAATGCTGATTTTTTACCTCAACACTTCGAATCGAGTTGTCGCCCCCTTATTTATTTCATCAGATTTCATCATGGCTGACGAAAACAGTACGACTCGCTAAGTCGGAAAATTTGATGTTCTTGAATTAAAAAAAAAAAAAAGAAAAACTACTTAATCAAATTACGTGATTTTTGGAATATTCCGTTCCGTGACTGGTACGTACATCATACAGACTTTTCTGTATTTTCTTTACTTTTAAATCCCAACATAGGTGCCAATCTGAAGAAGCACCCAAAATCCATGTAAAATGATCAAGTAATTTTATTTTTATAAAGAAAATCATTTTAAAGCGAAATTGAGGTTTGCCAATGCACCACTCCCCATGTTAAGAATGGCTTCCTAAAATCTCGCAAGTTTGAATTATTTGGAGTCCTCTTCTTTGTTTTCAGCCTGTTTTCAAGATGACGTAGCCTTTCGTTTAGCAAAGAATATTTGATTTCCTTATTTAAAATGAAACAACAGTGCTTGTTAAGATAGAGTCAACAGATTAACTTTTTTAAATATGCGGTTTTAAGCAAAAAACACAGTACTTACTTGACATGTCGAAAATTGAAATATATCCAAAAATTACGAAAATTCATCGAATAAAACAACTGCTATTCGGTTTTTAGTAAAACAAAAAAAAATGTTTATCGCTATGATCTAAAAACGTACGTTAGCCATTAAAGTGGCGAAAAGGGAGATAAGTATGTCCCCTGTATTCGCAATCTTCAATGTGCTCGCATCTAGGGAAAATGCAATCTCCTCCAATTTTATGTAAAAATTACTTTAAATTTTAATTTTTTACTCGGCGAATTTTCCTTTTTTTTTTTTTTTTTTTGGTGCTAGTGCAGAGAGTGATCTCTGCGCTAGTTTTTAAATCGTATTTTCAAGTTTAATTAGAGTTTTATATGTTTTTTTTTTATTCAACTGTAAGGTTAAAGTATAGAATAGGTACAAAACACCCTCCCCCCATATTAAGAATGGCTTTTTAAATAATAACGTTATTATTTACGTAAGAACTGTTGTTTTTGCTTAAAACCACATATTAAAAAAAATAAAAAAATCGATCTGTGGGCTATCTTAACAAGCACCAAGTACTTGTACAGTTTAATCAAGACATTAAAAAATGAAAATATTGAAAAAAGGTTATATTGTACGTATCCGTTTTGGACTGAAGATCTCCGAAAAAAAAATTCATTTACTTTGATCGAGTAGTTTTTATTTTACAACAGAAAAACACGTTTTTATGAGAGCGTGTTGAAGTCAGCCATTGTGAAATTTGTTAAACACGCCAAAGGGAGATAACTCCAGTTAAAGCGCTGACACTCCCTCCCCATCTTTATTACTAGATTTTCTTCCTAAAAATCGAACCTTTTGCTTGGTATCATAACAAATTATTTTTTCGCTGTAAAATAAACACTACTTGATGAAATTAAGTGAATTTTTTTCAGAGAACTTCAGACTATAACGAATACGTACAATATAACTTTTTTCAATATTTTCATTTTTAATGTCTTGACTAAACTGTAGAAGCGCCAGCACGGTACACCAAAAATACTTTATCAATTTAAGTGATTTTTGGAATACGATATTTTGTTTCCGTCATACGTACAGCGTACAGATTTTTCTTTATTTTTAGTTCTTGGTAAAACTATACAAACACCGTGACAGCGAATTAACCCTACCCCTAACCCCAACCCTAACCCTAACCCTAAACCTAACCCTAACCCTAACGCTGTCACGGTGTTTGTATAATAATACCTAGTTCTTCATGTAAGGGGATTTCTGGTCAAGCACCCAAAATAGATGCTACACTTTTCCCCATAAGTTCTAAATAACAGTCTTTTCGAGGTTGTAGGTTACTACAGGCGATAATAATAATATAAAGTGGTGAACGTGCACTGGGGGAGTGGGGGTGGGGGACCACCCGAAGACGATCAATGCACGGTTGCCGCACTGGTTGTTCAATCTGCAAAGGGTGTTTATTCCGAAAGCCGTTCTTAACATGGGGAGGTTGGGGGTGTTTATTCCGAAAGGCATTTTCTCATTTTCAACCTCCTCGTAATCAACTTTTTAAAGGTAAATCTTCGGGTGGTCCCCCAGTGCACTTTCACCTATAAAGTTAAAACATGACGAAATTAAAATAATTTTCCTCATCTTCTGGATTAGATAAAGCATTCGATTCGGAATTCTGAGTTCGACATTACGATCTTAAAAGTAAAAAGTTCGACTAGAAGAGTTTTATTATTATTATTTTTTTTTTTTTTTTTACAGAGGAAAATCAAATTTTAACAAGATCAGTCGTGTCGCGGCCATTTTACTTATTTTGCGGACGAGGATGGGGTGCCAGCAAACGTGTATTTCAGCGGCGTAAATTATTTACGAGACAAAAATAGGCTGAAATAAAACCCGAAAAAATTTAATTTTTATTATCTTTTTAACACTTTATTTGACTAAATGTACAATAATCGAGGCCGCCATCCTGTTTTGAAATTTTGGCCTTTCTAAAGATCGCCAGATGGCCTTTTTGAGGCCAAATTTGGCCTTTTTACGCTCTTGCATGGACCATGGTTGCACGCAAGAACGTAAAAAAAAGGCCAATCTGTGAAATTATATATATATTCACTTAATCCTCGTCTTAAAAAAAAAAAAAGAAAAAAAGGCACCGGAGAAGGCCGGAGGTTACGTCGGCTGGAGTGTTAATATACCGAACAAGATGGGTATAGAAATAGGATTGATGTAATAATCAAGATGAGAATAATAGTCTAGAGAGTCTCATCTAAGAAAAAAGAAAAAAAAAGCACCGAAGAAGGCCGGAGAGTACATCGGCCGGAGTGTTATCAATATAACGAACAAGATGGGTATAGTAGTCCGAATGAGACATGAAACAAATTATGGTCAATCATCAGGATTTTTTTTTTTTAATTCAATTCATACGGTATCATTTGTTTATCAAATTGTTAGGTGAAAGTACAGAATACGTACGAAGAAAGCCCCCCTCCCTATGTTAAGAATAGAATTCAAAATAACATTATTTAGCACCGTCCGTAAACTGCACAAGTACCAAGTTTGTTTTGTGTGTGTGTGTGTGTGTGTGTGCGCGCGCGCTAATTCACTTCTGTTATCGTGCTATTTTTTTAATAGTATTTTCCGATTAAAATCAAAACTTTTACAATATATTTTTATTACATTGTTCATGGCCTACTATAATAATATGTATAGTAGGCCATGCCTTGTTAGGTGAAAGTACAAAATATTTACAAAACACCCTCCCCATGTTAAGAATGGCTTTCTAAATAACATTATTATTATTATTATTATTTCAGCACGGTAACATCAGTGCATAAGTACAGTTTTTTTTTTTTTTTTTTTTTTTTTTTTAAATAATGTAAAACATTATTGCTTAATATCAGTTTAAAAAAAAAAAAATTGTAAGAAATGGATAGCCAGGGGATTTCGTTTTACGAAGTTAATTCCGAGTATTGACGGAGAATCCCGAGTCAGAATCCAAAAATGGTCGCAGCATTTTACGATTTGTAAAAAACTTGGGGAAGGGGTTACTTTAGGGGGGGGCACTAGTGCAGTTTAACATTCACAAAATTATTTTCATTTTAGTAGTTTCCTAAAGTTTATGGTCATTGAGCATTTGAGCAGTGAGCACTGCAGTGCAGTGCCACTGCACTGGTTGTCCAACCTCCAAAGGGTGTTTATTCCGAAAGGCATTTATTTTCAACCTCCCCGTAATCAAGGTAAGTCTTTGGGTGGTCCCGGGGTCCCCCAGTGCATTTTCACGAAGTTAAAAAAAAAAACCTCATTCCTTATATTAAGAATGGCTTCCTAAATAATAACGTTATTATTTCAGCACGGTCCGTAAATTGCGCAAGTATCCCACATTTTTGTGCGCACATTTTTTTTTAAACAAGAGAGTCGTCTTTTTTTTTTTTTTTTTTTTCAGGCTCATATGAAATATTGCGTTTTTTTTTATGTTTAATTTTATTTATTTATTTTGATGGTGCGTTCTCGCCATGAAAGTAGGTAAGTCTTTTTTTTTTTTTTTTTCTTGAAGGGTAAGTATAAAAAGACTTACCTGGTGTGGAAGGTCTGTATAAGGCATTAACGGGGTGAGGGTACGCAATCTCCGCCTAAGCATTACGAAATTATGGTAGCTGATATGGAGTGCACGTATATATACGACTTTCAGGATGGCTAGACTTTTGCGCAGAGGGGTGTGAAGGTTGCAAATCTGCCGCAACAAGTAACAATAACGACTAACAACAACAAAAAACGGTTGGGTTTATTATTTGGGGGGGGGGGGGGATTCGATTACATTATTTTAACAGCCCCCTCCCCTCCCCACAATCTACGTTTTTTGTTCGTTTTTATTTTTTTTTCTCTTCCGTGGATCCTTATTTTGACTCGATCGAGAGAGAAAAAAAAAAATAGTTGGCATTTTTTAAAGATCGCGGCCATGTAAGAACACGAGAAAAAAATGTCTGTTTTGGGGTATTCCAAAATCAACAGAGATTATACCATTCCTGTAATAACCTAGTCCCTCTTGATTGCGCTGTAATTCTGTCCCTGTGAGGTTCACTCTCCCAGGCTTTGCCTTCTCTTTTTGAGAAGGTGTTAGTTTATTGCTAATGGCCTGAGAACCGGACAATGCCGATGGAGCTGCCCGTGCATTTTTTTTTTTTTTTTTTTTTTTGCAGGTCAGAGTGCCCTTCCTTGTTTGGAGGCGCTGATTTTTCTATCCCATTTTATAAGTATGTGGAAAATGAATGCCGATGCTCAAAATGTATAAACATTTTGACCCCCCCCTTTACTTAAAAATCCAACAAAAATCAGGAAATTAACCAATTTTAATGAAATTTTCAGTATTTATCAAATAATGATCACAGAATATAATGAACCCATTATTTTTTTATTTAAATCTCAGTGGAAATGTATTACTTTGTTTAAACAAAAAATACCTTTATTAAACTTATGGTTTTCTGTAGTAAAAAAATGATTGAATTTATTTTTGCTTTCTTTATTTATATTGTAACAATAAAAATATTAATTTTTACAGGAACATTACGAAAAAAAAAAAAAAACCCTCAAGTCTGTATTAATGAATTCGATATAACTCGAAGGAAAATTAATTTCTTGAACTAACGATATTATCATTGAATTAATAATTGTTTATTTAATATTTTCACACAAAAAAATTATAATTGCAAAAAATATTTACTCTTTATTTAAGATTACATGTTTCGCGTAATTTTCATATGTAAGATTCTAATATTTTCATTGCTTGAATGAACGTGTAACGTTCAGCGTAACATAATTTTTATATAATCTTGAAAAAAAAATTAAATTTAAAAGCAGGAACACAGAAAAATAAAAATAAAATTAAAAAATTGTAAAAATTATACAAACGTTTACGATATGAATGTACGGATGCACGGCTGAAAAAAAAAAACAGAAAGAAAACCAGCACTCCCTACCTCAATCTAATTACCTGACGTCATTTTCAGACATTCTTTTGACTTTCTAACATGTTGGGTTTCCGTATAACGCATTCTTTTAACGACTTCGTTTGTTTTTGTTTGTGCGAAGCCAGAATCTCTCGCTTTTGAGGGCTGATTAAGCTATTTTTTGTACAAGGTGTTTTTTTTTTTGTTTGTTTTTTTTTTAATTATTATTATTATTATTATTATTATTATTATTATTCAATTCAGTACATTAGGACTTTACTAATTATCTTTGAAATAGACACAGAAAACTAATATTTTTCTTTCAAGGGATTTTTACAATAAATTTATTTAAGTTCAAAATTTAGCTGAACTTGTCAGTTTCTGAATGTAGCACTGTGAAAGCGTTTTTCATTATAACCTTTATTTATTTATTTGGTACTTGTACGGTTTAATCAAGACATTAAAAAATGAAAATATCAAAAAAAAATTTAAATTGTACGTATCCGTTATGGAATGAAGTTCTCCGAAAAAAAATTTCACTTAATTTCATCAAGTAGTTTTTATTTTACAGCGAAAAAACAATTTGTTATGATACCGAGCAAAAGGTTTGATTTTTAGGAAGAAAAGCTAGAATTAAAGATGGGGAGGGAGTGTCGGCGCTTTAACTGGAGTTATCTCCCCGTGGCGTTTCTAAACGCCAAACAAAAATTAAGAAAAAACCCAAGATGTCTGCCTTCAACGTGCTGTCATAAAAATGTGTTTTTCCGATGTAAAAAAAAAAAAAAAAAAAAAATACTCGATCAAATTAAGTGACATTTTTTTTCGGAGATCTTCAGTCCAAAATGGATACGTACAATATAACCTTTTTTCGATATTTTCATTTTTTTTTTAATGTCTTGATTAAACTGTACAAGTACCATTTATTTATTTATTTTCATATGTCCAAATATTTTTTCCTTTTGGAAATGAACTTTAGGTTTCAATCTTCCAAATATAACCAAAAAGTAATCGGACACGTACAAAAAATATGATAAACCGGCTTTCAGAACTATCCCCCCCCCTATCTTTTTTTCACCATTATTGTCCGTACCTTCTGGCACTTTCCGACCCTGGTATCCCAGTTCTTGCAGTGGGAGAGAACTAAATATAAAAAGTAGTTTTATGTTATTGGTTTTATGTATTTCATTATATATTGCTAAATAAGGAAACCTTTCTCATTAAAAATCCAGTTAGTATTATGGATCTAAAATTGAGAAAAACACGCTTGAAAAGTGTCAATAATATCATGTATATAAGCCAAAAAAAAAAATGGCCACCGAATTTTACTGGTGTCATGTTTATCGCATAAAGAAACTGAGTGAAAACGGCTCTTCTCAATTTTAGATGCATAATACTCATTAAATGTTTGGTGCTTATTCGAATTGGCACTTATGGCGGCAATTAAAAGTAAAATAAACAAAAATACAGAAGAGCCGACGTACCCGTCACAGAACCAAACTGTCGTATTTAGAAAAAAAAAAAAAACGTAATTTGATAAAGTAGTATTTTTTTTTTATTCCAGAAAATAAAATTTTGCGACTAAGCGAGTCGTGGTATTTTCCTTGGCCATGATGAAATCAAAAGGGGGAGACAACTGAAATCGAAGTGTCAAGGTAAAAAAAATCAGCCTTATGCTCAATTCAACATGAAAGACGTGGATGATATCCGAGGGCATGTTCGAGAAGACGATCATGTGAGAGATGTGGATGACATCCAAGAGCATGTTTGAGAAGACGATCATGTGAGAGACGTGGATGACATCCGAGAGCACATTTGAGAAGACGATCATGTGAGAGATGTGGATGACATCCAATAGCACGTTTGAGAAGACGATCATGTGAGAGATGTGGATGACATCCAAGAGCACGTTTGAGAAGGCGATCATGTGAGAGACGTGGATGATATCTGAGAGCACGTTTGAGAAGACGATCATGTGAGAGACGTGGATGATATCTAAGAGCATGTTTGAGAAGACGATCATGTGAGAGACGTGGATGACATCCGAGAGCATGTTTGAGAAAACGATCATGTGAGAGACGTGGATGACATCCAAGAGCATGTTTGAGAAGACGATCATGTGAGAGACATGGATGACATCCAAGAGCACGTTTGAAAAGACGGTCATGTGAGAGACGTGGATGACATCCAAGAGCATGTTTGAGAAGACG
>NC_136523.1:39663682-39691182 GCF_053919585.1 Euprymna scolopes | reverse complement strand
ATGAATCAGAGTCCATTTTCTGTAGGCTGTTTTTGAACCCAGTCAACGAAGGTACTTTTGCTAGTATATATATATATATATATATATATATATATATATGTAGTAGAGATTTAGAAGGCTATCACAATGCGAGGAATGAGATATAGTCGGTGTTGATGAGAGAAGACGAAAACAAGTGGCGATTTACAAATCAATAAGTACATACATATATGTCTATATATACATATATTCATTCAATTGTATTAAGTATAAATGTCTTACTTGTTATGTCTGTGACAATATCTATTATATTTCGGGAAAAATTCCCCTTTTCAAATGGTTGATGTTAGAGTTCGCCCAAAATATAACTGATATTGTCACAGATATAACATTTATACTTAATACAATTGAATAAATATATGTATATATAGAAACATATGTATGTACTTATTGATTTGTAAATCGCCACTTGTTTTCGTCTTCTCTCATCAACACCGACTATATCTCATTCCTCGCATTGTGATAGCCTTGTAAATCTCTATTACATACCTATCCCACACAATGCTCCAAGCAAACTACATATCAATTATATATATATATATATATATATATATATATATATATATATATATATATATATATATGTGTGTGTGTGTGTGGGCGTGTGCGAGACGCAGCTGTTGAACTTTTGAACGCCACGTGAAACTGGGTCGTTGATCGTTGATCGAGGCAGGAGACACTGAAATCATTAAACGTTCGGCTTTGAGTCAATTGAATAGTTCATTTAAATGCAATTAATATAATCGGTCCTCAGATCAATGAAAGAGGGGAGCTATACGCAAAAAAAAAAAAAAAAAGTCGAGAGTTAGGCCCTGAATCGGTGTGTATTCTCTCCTGATGAAATTATTTGTATAGCGGAATGGATTACCCTACAAAGAAAAAAAAAAAAACGATAAACTTTATTATGTACAAGTCAATTGAATAGTTCATTTAAATGGAATTCGTATAATGGGGCCTCAGATCAGTGAGGGAGGGAGGCGATATGCAGAAAAAAGCGTTGAGAGTTAGGCCCCGAAACGGTGCATATTCTCTCCTGATGACCCGAAATTATCTGTATAGCGGAATGAAGTACCCCAAAAAGAAAAAAAAACATAAACTTCATTATGTATAAGTCTACCGGAAAAATGGTAGGCTCTTAAATGATGCATATTCTCTCCTGACTACCCGACATTATCTGAAGACCGGGATGAAATACACCACAAGTTAAACCATCTGATAAACTTGATTATATACATGTCTGCAAGGTAAACTGTTCCTTCCAAACAACAAAATCTTCTGTTGGTCGCTCGTTTCATTGCAAGTTTCTGCTACTGTTCTGATAGCAAATATTATCTTGTAGCACAATCCATGTGCAGCAAGATGTTTGTTTACATTACAATTTGGCAACCGTGGACAAGAATGTGAGAGTAACCTTTTTCATGCAACTTTGTTTTCAAATATAATTACAATAATAATATCTGATCATTGTTATAATAGTGGGAGAAACGAACTTGCAGTAATTTCAACATGCAGTGAAGAAAAAAATCAGCAAAACGTTACTTGAAAAAAGGGAACATTCGAAAGAAACAGGGAAAAAAAGAACATTGTCTGCCAAAAAGTGCTGGACTGAAAAAGTAAATTAAAGATTGTTTCTTACAATGTGATTTTACTATTTGTATCGAACTATGTAGCTCAATATTACTTTGCAGCAAGATGTTTGTTCACATTAAAGTTTACATTTCTGCGTGTTGGTGCAGTTGGGGGAAACAGGGATCAAGGAGAGAATTTCAAAGGCAAGCCATCTGAGGAAAGAAACTCTGAGAGTGAAAGGACGGGATTTTGCTGCTAGTCGGATTTGTCGGTGTTATCTACATTGAGGACGTACAAGTGCATTAAGTTTGTTGGAGCACATTCCATGAAAGTGCTTGTAAACCAATCACTGAGATACAACATTGCAGTGATAGGACAGGGGCTCCAGCTAAGGTGTACAGTGTTGGTCCTATTAGATTTCTGTACCTTTTCCAATAGGGAGAAACTGATGGTTGGCATTCACCCTAGACAGGTTAAAACAGGTTCCTCTGAAGGAGGAAGTTTCATAGGAATATCAAGTTCATAAGCGGTCCTCAATCACATGTATATCCTCTGTCAGAGGAGATGAAGACATTAGGTTTTTACAGTTCTTGCAGGGAGGTGTCAACTTCCTCCTACATACAGCACCTAGTATTCCAAAATGGTCACGCGTTTGGCACTGACCAGACTCAACAGTGCTTAACTTTGGTGATCTAACCAGAACCGTGTGCGAACTAAAACCTTATCCTCGAGTTGCTTTCAGCCTTGATAAGTGATGCCTCGTTAGTATAAAAACCCTCTTATAATATTCTTCATCATTGCATGAATTCAAATATAATTAAGTGTATTTTATGATTCGCCAAGTCTTTTCAGCTCTACCTCCTTGTAGTCTCATTTCTTTTGACGCTTCGAGATCATGACATTAACTTTTCTCCTCAAGAAGTTCTTGGCCTTGATAAGTGATGACCCAACAAAAAAAAATTAACAAGAACTTCATGTCTGACCTTGTTTCAATGCGAAACCAAAAAGGTATGAACCAATATGTTCTCCCTCTAATCATAGATGAAATAGTAGGGTGGACTGGACTAAAGTTGTGTGCAACTAGTCCAAGTGAAATAAAAATTTTTTAAACAAAATTAGTCTTTCTCTGCATAACCCGGCATTCTCTCTTGTCGTTATGGACTTATCTTTTCTATTGCACTGAAGCAAGGGTGGTTTTTAATGGAATGTGTTCTGATGAACTCATTGCACTTGTGCCCCCCTTGACGTACGTATCCTCGACACTATTGAGGTCCCTAAAATGCCAGAAAACTTTCTACTCTAATAGCTTCTTTCCTCGAACGTCTAGACTTTGAAATTCCCTTCCTGCTACCTATTTCCCTAACTGTACTGATATGCAGAAGTTCAAATGTAATATATATTATTTTAATTATTGGAATTCTTTTAAGATGAGTAATTTGTATATTTTATTTATTTTTTTTTTTTTTACATGGTAGTCACCACTTATCAAGGCCCGGGAGCCACTCGGGGATAAGGGTTATTGCGTGTACAGTAATCAATGGGATAATATTGTAGTAATCGTTAGTAATGGAGATTTGATAAAGTGTCTTACTTAAGGGTGCAATTTATCAGGAATTTGTTTATGTACGACTTGAAGACATCCAAGTTGTAGTCAGGTGGGAAACAGGCAAACGGAAAAGAGTTCCACAGGCGTGCACTTCTAAGAAAGAAGCTTTGTTCATGGAATCTACGTTTTGGTTTTAGCACAGATAAAGAGTGGGGAAAATTTTTGACAGTGGTTTCAGCTAGACGGGTGTTTTTCATGAAATATTGGTGAGGGAGGACCAGAGATTGGATCTCAGACGAGCACTTGCCATTGTAGTAACAATAAAACAAATACATTTGCGGACTATTATCCTCATCTTTCTAGTTGCTGTTTCATGACGTTTTGGTCAACTATTCCTCTGGCCTTCGTCAGGTGGTTAACCGCAACAGGATAGGAATGCTGAGTCTCTTAACTGTATCCTCACATAATTACTGCCTTCCATAGTTGTTGTTGCCTTACCACGTTTTTAGCAACTAATCCTTTGGACGGATTTGGATAGGATTGAAACCATTTTCTTCAAACAATGCTGACCTGGAACTGTAGAGATTCAATGCCAGGGGTGCCTTTGGGGCCTATGGCGCAGTGGATAGAAACGTTGAATCTGCTGCAAAGTTCTTGGCAAAGAGTTTGGCTTTGTCTGATGCCGACAAGAGTACCTCAGGTCCATTGATGATAGTTGGGATAGAGCATGCACTTCTGTTCAGGATCCTGTTTGCTTTTTGCCAAAACTGGTAGGGACTTCGTAGCCTCGTAGGAGATGTCCTTTTCTCCTCCTTACAACCTCTATCTCACAGAAGAGATGTTGCGAGTTTGTCTCTGATGTATCGTTATTTTCATGGAAAGTGTTCAACTGAGCTTCAATCTATGGTCCCCCCTCGCCAAACTTTCACAAGAAACACTCGTCTAGCTGTAAACACTATCAATAATTTCCCCCACTCTTTATCTGTGCCTAAACCTAAACATAGATTCCATGAACAAAGCTTCTTTCTTAGAACTGCACGCCTGTGGAATTGTCTTCCGTTTTCCTGCTTTCCGGCTGACTACAATATGGTTGTGTTCAAGTCTAAGGTAAATAAGTTCTTGATGAGCCGTTCCATATAAGTTATTAAATTTACCAAATTTTCATTACTAATGATTACTATATTGACCAACTTCTACTGTACACTCTTTAACCCTTATCCTTGAGTGGCCTCTGGGCCTTGATAATGTGGTGATGCCTTTGTAAAAAAAAAAAAAAAAAAAAAAAAAAAAACCAAGTCACTGCTCAGCCACTTTGGACTTGACAAACTGAGCATACAACTCTCTTGCGTTCTTCATTACTCTTTTACAATTGTTGCTGACAGTCCTGAAAGCGACTTTAGTCTCAGTACATCTATTACATTGGAAGCAATGGAAGAAATGATTTCTGTGCGCAATGGCAGTAGCACATTCTGGTGAGAACCACGGCTGGCTGTTAGGTTTTTGCTGGAATTTTTTCGAGGGTATTAAACGGTCTATACCTACAATTAAACATTCCGTCAGATCTGATAATATAGAGGACACATCCTTCTTAAACATGAAACACAGATGTAGATCTGATATAAATGTACAGAAGCTATCCCAGTCAGCCTTAGTGTATCGATATACTGTAGGATGGAGAGGTACGTCTGAGGACTTATTACATTTCATTTTTATTTTAACTGATACAACAGAATGGTCAGAAGATCCCAGTGGGGACAGAATGGAAGATGAATGTACCTCAGGGCAAGGTGTGAGGAAAAGATCTAGAAGACTTGCATACTGACGGGCACACGGGTGGGTTCACGAACAATCTGAGTGAGGTCATAAGCAATGGAGAAATCATGACAGAAACTCCCCTCATCATCTGTCTTGTTTGAGTGGGTCAGCCATTCCACATTGTGGAGATTGAAGTCACCACAAACGTGAATGTCAGCTGAATAATGAGCAGACATGATGTGGTCAATTTTCTCAGATATGCTCTTAAAGATAGTAACTCCGCTGTTGTGGGGACGAGGGCAAATATAAATGTAGTCGTGTGAGCAAGTGCAATCTGGAAGCACGTATAGTGTAAATTAGGGTCTTCTCTAGAGATGTCCCTACCACATGGAAAGCCATCTTTAATGTAGGCACATATTCCATGCCTATAGCGATCTTGGGGGTTAGATTTGGATGTTAAGTTAGAGTATCCTTTAATTCCAAAGTCTTCTAGGGAAATAGTTGGTCCAATGCCAGTTCCCTAGAAATAATAGGTTTGGTTTAGTCTCCTGTAATTGAGTTTAAATCTCTGGAAGATTGGAACGTAGACCCCTGATGTTGGAGAAGGAGACATAGTAGTGGGGGTCTACATTGGAAGTTGAAGATCTGGGTTTAATTGTGTGTTTTTTTCTGGAAACTTTTCCTGATGGAGTTTTGGGATTTGTGGAATAGGTTGACAGACTTGCTTAGAGCAGGGCAGAGATGGAAAGTAAAGGAGAAAAAGAAACAAAGAAATATTTTTATTTGTAGACCATTATAAGGTAAAACTGTAACAATTATCCACTAATATGACATCGAGAAGCCCCACCAGAAGCTACTGCATGGTCCAGAATCCATTTACCAAATGACAATATAGCAGCCCCATTACTTTGCACCTGCTGATAGGTCAGCCTTCTTAGTTGTTAGTCCAAGGTTTGGGTTCTTGACTATCAGGCAGATAACGTCAGCCCAGATAAAACGTTTACCTCCAGCACCTTTACAATTGACATAACTACAAGGATAGACATAGAAACAGAAAATTCCGACATCTCTGGCGACTGTTCACGCAAAATTCTGCCAACTTAAAATACAGCTCGGAAAAATCGGAACGCTTGGGGTCTCGGAATTGATATCAGAATTGGAAAAATTTTACATCTGCTTTTAGATGCCAAAAAACGATTTCTTTAATTATCTTTATTTATTTGATTTTGTTCAAAACAAAATCTTCCACTGCTGGTAGTAATAATATTAAAATAATAAATATTTATTGATTTTAAACTACCAGTCAAACTAAAATCTATAGATCACCCCCCCCTCACACAAGTGGGGTTTTTTTTTACGTTTGAGAAAATATATGCACTTTTAATGTGTTTTTACGGTGATCGGAGAAAAATAACAAATTTATAGTTAAATATTTAGAGATTTATAAAGATTCGGAATCGGTAATTGTGTCGGAATCGGGAATTTAGTACGGAATCGCGGATTGTATCGGAATCGGGTAATATATTGGAATTGTCCCATCACTAGTATGTATACACACATTCTCTCTCTCTCTCTCTCTCTCTCTCTCTCTCTCTCTCTCTCTCTCTCTCTCTCTCTCTCTCTCTCTCTCTCTCCTGAAAAGAAGCAAATGGTCTATGCACATGTGAATGTGTTCAGTTGCAGTTGCTTAGAGACTCTGGACTTTTAAATACCAGTTCAGGATCCGACGATCAATCCGACAGAAATAGGGCTATTTTCATGGGCTAACGGGCTGTGCTATCGATCCTGGGTAATCCTAGGAGGTCCATCCTACAAAGCTCTGCCTCCTCTTTTTGAGAAGGAGTTAGTTTATTACTAACTGTCTAAAGTGTCCCGATTGGAGAATACCGACAGGGCTTCCTAGGCATTTTTTAATAGACCAGAGTGCTCCTCCTTTGGGGGTGCTAGCTTGATCACCTCCACCCACAAAAATACAACTTTCAACCTTGTATCATATTTTCCTTTGGCGGGACAGGGGACAGAAGTTAATACTAGTGTGTTCAATAAACCCGAGCTTGTGCTCCCAGGTCGTAGTTCCCGGTGGACTCGACCTCAAAGCAAGGGTGAATGGCGCAATCAGAAAAAAAGTCGGGGTGGGGGGAATAGTCGGGGAGTAGGAGCGGTGGAAGTTAGGGGTAAGGGCGGCCCGAGTCGGTTTCACAACTTGTATCTGCAGCTACAAACGAGTGTTCTGGAATCAACCCGTCTTCTCTCACACTATTCCCCGCCCTCTTACACATGCACTAACCACCGACCCAACTCTGATAACGTAAATGCTACGCTATTCCCCTCTCTCGTCCGATCCAGCCAACAGAATACAAAGGCAAACTCGTAGACACACTCAAGTTCCAAGTAAAAACATATACGCATTTATAAAGGGTGTGTATTACGAGATGTCGACGTACGTTGCGTGTTCGCCATCGCGTCGGGAGTCGTCGAAATGTAGAACTGGAGGCGGGAAAAGAAGTCTCATTCTAACATCTAATATATAAAAGGCTATATGTCTGTCTGCCTGTCTCCATATTTTCGAACTCTATCTTCTCCGAAACTAAAAGTCGTAGAGCGGCGCTAGGGGCCTTAAATAAAATGATCGGATTTTTTTATGTACCGCTCTTTTATGGGTCTTTAGCCGGTAAAAATAGTTTTTAAGGGGTCAAAAATAGGTCAAATTGAAAAAAAAATCGTTATACATGTATCTTAATTTATTTTTAATTTTTAATTGGTTCATATGCGTGCCACGTTCGTACCGAGGTAACGTCAACAGCTTTGAATGCTGCAGTTTTGTTTTAGGTTTCGATTCTAGCTAATGGCAGCCAAATATTCTTCTTCTTTTTTTTTTTTACTTTTGAAATCACGACTCTATAATAATATATACGAAATCTGGACAAATTACAGCCACCCGCTAGTTTAATAAAAAAAAACAACAACTTTATTTGTTATCTTCGTTAGTAAGAATAAGGAAACGGGTTAGTTGCGGAAAATGTTCCTGTGTGGAGATGTAGAGTAAAGATAAGACAGGCCTGTTGAAAGAGAAAAGAGTTCATATATGTGTCTAAAGTAATTGTTAAGACGTGCATCATGAAAGATTAGAGACAGTACCGTAGCATAAGAAAGAGAGTTTGTGTGTTAACAAACCGCATTGAAGTCCGTGTGGGGAGATAGCCATGTTAGCTTGTTTGTACTCCTGTTTTAATTGAACCCCGATCCCAAAGGCCGGGTGAGTTCTGTTGAGTCCCAAGTAAAAAACAAAAACATACAGTATGAGGTGGCAGTTGTGAAAGATAGGTAAATATACTAATTTTAAAAAATAATGATTCCGAAAAATTTTAGATTAAAATTAAAATAAAAATGTTTAATAAAAAAACAACTTTATTGGTTATCTTTGTTAGCATGAATAAGCAAACGGGTTAGTCGCGGAAAGTGTTCCTGTGTGGAGACGTGTATTAGTGGGTGATGCCCTTTTCTCTTCTCATTTTATTCAAAATCTCGAGCTGCGAGAATTTGCTGCTGCTTTTTTTTGATGCAATCTCATCTGCTACAGGTGTTTCTTTTTTAGAGGCGGCGAATTTTAAATTAAAATAAATCACAGAAAAATAGATGGTTTGTTCCAAAGATTAATTTATGGCATTTACAAGTTAAATACAATTTTGGACATATGGCCACTGTGACTCTTGCGTATATGACGTAATCTAGAGGTCCGTAAGCATTAAATTATGCTGTATTTCAGCAACAACGCGCAGAATATTATCTTTCAAGTGATCTATTGAGTCTAGTTTATCAGCGTAGACATAATGACTCCCAAAAATTTAGATTAAAATTAAAATAAAAAAGTTTAATAAAAAAACAACTTTATTGGTTATCTTTGTTAGCATGAATAAGGAAACGGGTTAGTTACGGAAAGTGGTCCTGTGTCGAGACAGTCGAAGACAGGCCTGTTGAAAGAGAGAAGAGTTCATGTATGTTTGTGTCTAAAGTAGTCGTGGAAGCGTGCGTCACGAAAGATTAGAGGCAATACTGACTTAGTGGGGATGCCCTTTTCTCTTCCCTGCAACCTCTCTCCCACAGAAGAGACGTTGCGAGCCTGTCTTTGTTTTATCGTTACTTCCATGGCAAGTGATCGTCTGAGATCCAATCTCTGGTTCCCCCGTCCTTGCCAATCTTTCACGAAAAAAACCCGTCTAGCTGAAACCACTGACAATAATTTTCCCCACTCTTTATCTGTGCCAAAATCAAAACGTAGATTCCATGTACAAAGCCTCTTTCTTAGAAGTGCACGCCTGTGGAACTCTTTTTCGTTTGCCTGTTTCCCACCTGACTACAACTTGGATGTCTTCAAGTCCAACATAAACAAATTCCTGATAAACCGCCCCCTTAAGTAAGACACCTTATCAAATCTCCATTACTAACGATTACTACAATATTATCCCATTGATTACTGTACATGCAATAACCCTTATCCCTGAGTGGCTTCTGGGCCTTGATAAGTGGTTATGCCTATGTAAAAAAAAAAGTACTGCAGGTTGAGAAAGAGAGTTTGTGTGTGTGTGTGTGTGTGTGTGTGTGTGTGTGTGTGTGTGTGTGTGTGTGCTGTCTTGAAGTCCATGACTGGAGATAGACATGTTGGTTGTTTGTATCCACGTCGTAATCGAACCCCGAGCCCGAAAGCCGGGTGAATTCTGTTGAGTCCCAAGAGAGAATTGGTGGGGGGGGGGACAGGTTCGCTCATTGCGGAGTTGTTGTTAGTTCACGATCTAGGAAGAAAGAAGGAGAGTGTGCAGCCGGTTAAACCTTATGTAAACTCGGTCACGTGACTGAGAGTTATTTTCTGATTGGACAAGTCAGCAAGGAAGTGTATTCAAAATCTCCAGCCACGAGAATTCGCTGCTGCTTGTGTTCGATGCAATCTCATCTGCTACAGGTGTTTTTTTTTAGAGGCGGCGAATTTTAAATTAAAATAAATCACAGAAAAATAGATGGTTTGTTCCAAAGATTAATTTATGGCATTTACAAGTTAAATACAATTTTATACATATGGCTACGGCTACCTTGACTCTTGCGTATATGGCGTAATCTAGAGGTCCATAAGCATTAAATTAGGCTGTATTTCAGCAACAACGTGTCAAATGTTATCTTTCAAGTGATCTATTGAGTCTGGTTTATCAGCATAGACATAAGACTTTACATATTCTACCCCCGTAAAAAGAAACTAATGGAGTTAAATCGCACGAACAAGGTGGCCAGTTGACAGGTTTACTTTGTGAAATTATTTGTTCATCAAATGTTTCTCTCGGTTAAATTGGTCGTATCATTTGCAATTTGCAAACGTTTTCGGGTGTCTGTCTCTTCATGATGAATTGCCAAACCAAGTTGAACTCAAATAACCGATAGCTGCCAAATCTACAACTAAAGAAAATAGAGTTGTTAAGTTAAAGTTCGGCGCCTCTAAAAAAACACCATAGTGTATGATTTTATTGATGTTAAAGATAGCGACTATAATATATATGAGAGTCGTTCAAAACGTAAATAAAGCCTTCTATTTTTTAACTCGGAAATTGAAGAGCTACGAAGACGGAATTGGTACCATTAAAACAAATGACCGTTTTTGCTCCAGAATTTATTTTTCTACATTGTCACCACCATTCTCAATGGATTTTTTTCAGAAATTCAATGATGCATCTTTGCTTTAGACGCACGTCCATGACAAGGGTTGCTTTCTTAGAGATTCACACTGGAACATGGCTGTTATGTTATAAATGGACAAACAAATAAAGCAGGAATCTTGTCTTGGGGAGGCTCCATGTTTTGACAAACTACTAGGTCTGACCTTTACTCCTGATCTGAAATAGAACACGTACATCAAATCTGTTGCCAATGCTGCTGGGAAAATGGTGGGATCGTTCTACCGCTCCAGTAGATATCTCACTGCTGATGCACTTCTTTACCTGTATAAGAGCCAAGTAACTAGCCCTTATCCCTGAGTGGCTTCCGTGCCTTGATAAGTGGTGACCACCGTGTAAAAAAAAAAAAAAGTCCGTCCAAGGATAGAGCACTGTTGCCACTTCTGAGCAAGAGCTGCTAGAAGCAGCTTATCCTGCAATGACAGAGTTCAAAATAAACTTCGTAGTCTAGTGGGGCGATGCCTTTTTCTCTTCCCTGCAACCTCTTTTCAACAGAAGAGATATTGTGAGTCTGTCTCTGCTTTATCGTTATTTTCATGGCAAGTGCTCGTATGAGTTCCAATCTATCGTCCTCCCCGGCTTGATTTTCATGAAAAACACTTGTCTACTTGAAACCACTATCAATAATCCCCCCCACTCTTTATCTGTGCCTAAACCTAAACGTAGATTCCAACAACAAAGCTTATTTCTTAGAACTGCACACCTGGGGAACTCTGTTCCGTTTTCTTGCTTTCCAACTGACTACAATATGGTCGTCTTCAAGTCCAATGTAAACAAATTCTTGATGAGCAGTCCATTGAAGTAATCCAATTTAACAAATTTCCACTACTAACGATTACTACTACATTTTCCCATTGACTACCGTAGATCTTTAACTCTTATCCTCGAGTGGCGTCCAGACCTTGATAAGTGGTGACTCCTTTGTAAAAAAAAAAAAAAAAAAAAAAACAGCAAAAAAAGAAATAAAAATAAAATAAAAAATATAAAAATCCAGGTCGGCATTTTTTCTCTTTTAACACCATTTTTTATTACTGTTACTTTCGGCACCACTTAAAAAGTTTTTCGCAGCCGTATGTCCATTTCATGTGGACAAGCATTTCTATTTTTTCCCACCACACGCCGGTTTAGCCAGCCATTTCTCACCTGCGTCTTTATTTTTTTTATTTAATTAACTTTCTTGGATTCTGCATTTTTGGATTTTACCGTCATTGGATAGTTCACTCTTCACCAGTCACTTCGACTATCCATTCAAGTGAAATTACTTTTTTATTCACCATATTCCCTCTGCTTCACTTTTTGTTATCAAATAAGATCTATGACTTACTTGTAGTTTCATCAAATACTTTTGCAAGCAAAATCCGATCTCGCATTTTGCTAAATCCTACCCTCTGATGAGAAGGAAAGTATTTCTTCGAAACTTCGCGGATTAAGGACTATCCACTTATTTAGTGTTTCCTTTGTAAAATTAAATATGTTTTAACTCTTTTTCAAAGTGTTTTTAACATGTTTTATTAACTACTTGTTCTTATATATATATATATATATATATATATATATATATATATATATAATATGTGTGTGTGTATGTGTGTGTGCGTGTGTGTATGAGAGAGAGAAGGAGAGTTGTAGTTTGGTTGAAGCATTGTACATAGTGTGTAAAAGTTTGAAGTTGTTGACAATGCAGTATTGTAGGAAAACACCGTTAGATATGAGAAAATGTAAACAATAAATTGAAAGATTTCAATAATTTTCTATCAAGTATTTAGTTATCAACGTAATGTGTCGAACCAGGTACTATCAGTGATCTTATGTTCATTGAATTTTCGAGGTAAATCTTATCTTCAGAAATAAAAAATATGGTGGAGTGTTTTTGACAGGAATCTGGAAGTTATGGGGTGTATGTTGCTAAAGACTTGTAGAAAGGGATTAAGTTATTGTTTAAGTATGAGTTGGTATTTTTTATTTCATATCGTTGTTTTGATATTTTATAATATTTTGTATAAGTTCATGTATCTGTGTGTGCTTGCGTATGCGTTCGTCTGCATCTATATGCGTGTGTGTATGCGCATGTTTATGTGTGTATGTTAGTGTGCATGTTTGTGTGCATGTTTGTGTTTGTGTTTATGTTTGTATATGTCTGTTTGTGTGTGTTTGTCTGTGTATGTGTGTGTTTGTATGTGTTTTTTGTATTTGTGTTTATATATGTGCATGTTTGTGTGTGTATGTTAGTGTGTATCTTTGTGTTTGTGTGTGTGTGTTTGTATTTGTGTGTGTGTGTTTTTGTATTAGTGTGTTTGTATCTGTGCATGTTTGTGTGTATGTTAGTATGTTTGTCTGTGTTTGTTTGTTTTTTTTGTGCGTGTTTTTTGGATTTGCATGTTTGGTTAGTTGTTTTTGTTTTACGGCATATCAACCTTTTTCAGGTTGTTTAATGCCGAATCTAGTTATTTTGAGGAACGATTTTTAATGGAGTATGTATTTTTTTTTTTTAAGACAGATTCTATTTAACCCATAGTTGGGACCCTAACAGGTACTACCACTCCGGGTCAGAGTGGACCTGGGAGCAATGGCAATTAAAGGGTGGCTCCACACTCCCCAAAGCCCGCAAGGTGGGGCCTCAACATTGGATATAGTTTTAGGTCATATCCAGATCCGTTGTATAAAGGGTTCTTTTTAAATATTTTTATAAAGGCCAATTTTTTTTTAAGAAATGAGAGTATGGTGTGTGGATTGTTTTTATCAAATAACTCTTTAATATTGTTTTCTTTGCAGAATCGATTTCTTACTGTTACAAAATCAGTACATTCAATTAATATGTGTTTGATTGTGAGTGGTGTTTGACAAGGTATACAGATGGGTTGGCTTTCTTTTTTTAGGAGATATGAGTGGGTTAAGTGAGTATGGCCTATTTTTATTCTTGTTAGTTTGACTTCTTCTTTTCTGTTTAATTTCATATTTTGTTCTTGTTTTTTGATTTTTGGCATGGTTTCGTGAAGTTTGTTGTTAGGGTGTTCATTCCAGTAGGTTTGCCATTTCTGTGTTGTATATGCGTTTGACAAGGTATATTTGTATGTTTGTATATGTGCGTATTTGTGTATGTATGTTTGTGTGTGTTTGTGCATACGTTTGAGTGTGTGTGTGTGTATGATCCGTTGTGTTTGAAGGTTACGACAATGGTCAAAACACAGTGTTATATACATTTTCAAGAGGAAGAAAAAGAAATTTCTGCAATCACTCAGCATAGACATTCATAATTTCAAGTATATTATTATTATTGCCAAGTGATATTCAACCGGTAAAGTTTCGTACCTTAGCGATTCCAAAATCATTGGTATTTATTTAAAATATGCAACGACACTCAAAGAAGAATGAGTCAACGATGAATTAAAATAGTTTTGAGTCATGATTTTATGAACAAGGTTCGAGTCATTTTAGATAAAAAAGGAAAAATAAATATCAGATGAGAAAAAAAAAAATTTTAACGGAAGAAATAGTTCTTCAGGCAGGTCAAGTGATTCTTGGTTCCAGAATGCACTAAAAGAATGACCAAGAGGGTAAAAACCTCTTGAGTCATATTTTTTTCGAGTTAAACAATAATTAAGAAAAAAAACTTTTTTTTTTCGGTTAAACAATAATTAAGAAAAAAAAACTTTTTTTCGGTTACACAATAATTAAGAAAAAAAAAAACCTTTTTTTTCGGTTACACAATAATTAAGAAAAAAAGTTTTTTTCGGTTACACAATAATTAAGAAAAAAAAAAAAAATTTTCGAGTTAAACAATAATTAAGAAAAAAAAGCACATCATTTTTTTTGTCCGGTTACACAATAATTAAAAAAAAAGACACATCATTTTTTTTCGGGTTATACAATAATTAAGAAAAAAAACACAAGTCTTTTTTCGGATTATACAACAATTAAGATAAAAAAAAAACACATCATTTATTTTCGGGTTATACAATAATTAAGAAAAAAGGAGATAATTTTTTTCGGGTTACACAATAATCAAGAAAAAAACAAGTTTTTTTTTGGGGGGGGGTACAAAATAACTAAGAAAAAAGCACATCATTTATTTTCGGGTTACACAATAATTAAGAAAAAAAGCACATCATTTTTTTTTTCGGGTTACACAATAATTAAGAAAAAAAGCACATCATTTTTTTTTTCGGATTACACAATGATTAAGAAAAAAAAATACACATAATTTTTTTTCAGGTTGCACAATAATTAAGAAAAAAAAGCACATAATTTTTTTTCAGGTTGCACAATAATTAAGAAAAAAATACACATAATTTTTTTTCAGGTTGCACAATAATTAAGAAAAAAATAGCATAGAATGCACCATATTAATATATTCTGTGCCTTTTTTTTCTAAATTAATTAGCCACGATATACGTATATTTTCACGAACACTAAAAGATTGGTATTTACTTAATAGAAGTTACTTTTGATTAACTCCTGTAAGTTTCATACAACTTTGTAAAAACCAATTATGTTCAATCGTCATTTTAAATAAATTTCAATCATATTCACATTTGTTCCATCAACCATTGATGCTAATTTGATGAAATGACTAGAACTGTGACAACAGCATATTCTTTTAATTGTTTTCACTCTTGAGTGTGCATCCGTTAATATCTTATATGTTTTATATAGACAGATGTTAGGTACGGGCAAAAATAGGGGGATATAGTTTTGAAAGCCGATTTATCAGAATTTTTTTGTAGGTTTCCGACTACTTTTGGATTGTATTTGAAATATTAAAGATTAAAGATTAAAGATTAAAGATTAAAGTTCATTTTCTAAAGGAAAAAAATGTTTGTACACGTGAAAAAAAAAAAAAGCTATGAAAAATGTTTTCACGGCGAGCTAACCAATTCAACTAAATGTTGAAGTTAAATAAATTCATTGTAAAAATCCTTTAAAAGATAAATATTAGTTTTCTGGGTCTATTTCAAAGATAATTAGTAAAGTAAAGTCCTATGATATTGAATTTAAAAAAAAAACACCTTGTTTGTACAAAAATAACTTAATTAGTCCTCAAAAAACAAGTAATTTACCTTTCGCCAAAAACGCAACAAATAAAGATTTGTAAACACGATTATAAGGAAGCCCAAAATTTCAGCCAATCGAAACGCTGTTTCAAAATGAAGTCATGATGTTAAAAGGAGGTAGAGGTGTCAGATTTCTTTTTTTCTCCAGACGTGCATCCATACATTCTGAACGTTTGTATCAATTTTTATCATTTTTTAATTTAATTATTTTTTATGTTCCTGTTTCAAAATTTTTTTTTTAATTATTGTTCGAGATTATATAAAAATTATGTTACGCCGAAAGTTTCATATTCTTGCGAGCAAGCAAATTATTAAAATCTTGCATATAAAAGTTATGCGAAATCTGTAATTTAAAAAAAAAAGTAGAAATATTTTTGCTATTGTAATTTTTTGTGTGAAAATATTAAATAAACAATGCTTAATTCAATGGTAATATCGGTAGTTCGAGAAATTCATTTTTCTTCAAGTTATATCGAATTCATTAATACGGCTTTTTTCGTAATGTTTCTGTAAAAATGATTTTTTTTTTATTGTTACAAATTACGATGCTTTATTTATATAAGAAAAGCAAAAATAAATACGTGCGTTTTTTTTTATACAGAAAACCATAACTTTAGTAAAGATATTTTTTGTTTAAACAAAATAATACATTTCCACTAAGATTTAAATAAAAATAATGAGTTCATTATATTTCGCGATCATTATTTGATAAATACTGAAATTTTCATTAAAATTGGTTAATTTCCTGATTTTTGGTGAATTTTTAAGTAAAGGGGGGGGGGTCAAAATGTTTATACATTTTGAGCATCGGCATTCATTTTGCCTGTACCTAACAGATGTGGTTCTCGGTTGATTGACTGTGTCGGATATATACTTGAGAGTCAAAACAATGAAAATAATATGCTGTTGTCACAGCCCTAGTAATGATGATGTGCACATCCGGGTTCCCCCCTCATAAGAATATGATTGGCTGGTCAAGCCATAAATACCGACTGGTAGACCCGCCTGGGAAAGACGTCGAAAGGTACGCCGAAACCACGCGCTAAGAATTTACCATGTCCGACCACAAACACTCGTTCGGTCAGGAAACTAGTTGCAAATTATTACTCTGGATAGCGGCAAAGATCAATCAACCTTTTTTACACGAATACATTGCTTTCGCGAGACATATCCTTATTCTTGTTTTTATCTATTATGCAACCAAGGAATGTCATGTTTTTAGTTCGTGGGTGTGCCCGGTGTAATATCAGAAACTACAAGAGATACACTCACAAAATTTATGTACTACAATGCATGACCTCGGTTAGATTTTGGTGAAAAAAATATATAAACAAACTATTACTACTACTACTACTACTACTACTACTACTAATAATAATAATAATAATAATAATAATAATAATAACTAGCGAGACCTGTAGAAATTCCACAGGGGACTCATTCCTATGTAATATATTGCTGTTGACATTCTGTAGATGTTCATTGTAGCTTTTTTTTTTATTTAAACTGCAATAGTATTTATCTAAGCTAGCACGAACGCCCAGTAAAACCCGGTCGTAAAGTACGCTAAAATATGATATTTTAATTCTTTCAGATTTCATATATATTATTATAGAGTTAATGTTCTATCGATTTTTATATATTATAAAGTTGCGATTTCAAAATTTAAAAAAACATATCCATATGACTTGGGGGCATCAGCTTGAATCGAAACGAAATAAAACTTATGAAATATATATATATATATATATATATATATATATATATATATATATATATATATATATATATATATATAGCCAGTAGAGTTTAGTTTCCTAGAAGTACATCCAATGAAACAACATGTGTCTACCAAAAGAGTGCTCAATGAGTGAACAGAGCAGGTATATTAATTTTATTTATACAAACATTAATGGCTACATATGTGCATACATGTTTCTGTAATCACCCACGTTGGGGGATTACGTCTTCAGGCCAAGAATTACCGTCGAAAGTGATATTTCCACCAAATACATTTTCCTATTTCGTTTATCAAGTTTGCATGCAACCTGGGTGGGAGTCATAAAAAACGGTAAAAGGATGAGTGAGGTCTTTGAAGATAATAAACATCTTTTTCTTTTCCCTTTCCCCTATCCAACCTAAGTTTTGGTTTTTATGGCATAAGGTACTTGAGAATTTAGTTTTCTTGTCTTGGGGTCTGTAAGTTAAGAACCTTAGCGATGGTCAACTAAGTACTGACCGGTGCCTTTTAATCTACATCCACCCACACACACATGCAACACACATACAACACACACATACACAGACACTGCCACACACACACACAGACACATCAATACGTATATCCAAAAGCGAATCCAAGCTGTATGCTTTTTTTTTTTTTTTTTTTTTTTCACAACACACATACTGAAACTAGACAATAACTCTGAAACTACGCAGGAATAGAGTTAAAAATTACATTAAGGTAAATAAAACAAAACAAAAAATAAATAAAATTAAATAAAAATAAATAAAACAAATAAACAAACAAAATATGAATAAATATAAAACACGGAAGTTATCTAAACCCCACATGTACCTATATACATATATCAATATACTTATAAATGCCTACATTTTGCTACACCCGCGCATATATACACACACACACATTACAGACATACAGAGACGAATAATAGCATTTTTCTTTACTTCTGTAGCGTGGTAACCCCTTCGTATATGCAATAGTACGCTACCACACTCCAGACGGGTGTACATATATATACATAAACACACACACATACACACATACATACATATATATACATATATATATATATATATATACATATATACATACACACATATAAATACACATATAAAATATATATAAACAACATTCGGACATCCATACATTCTTGTAGTCTATATTGTTACAACAATCATATACGAGGCAGCCTATTCTAATAGTTCAAGAATATATATGCATATACATACATCTACATACAATACACACAGAAATTCATCCATATACAAACATACACACAGATATATAGATACACATATATATAAATATACAAACATACATGCATACATAAAATACACTTATACATACTCACACAAATATAGACATATGCATATATACATGTACCTTGCCACCAAATGATACATCTAAAGTAGAAACAGACATGAATACATTTACTATATAAATTCCCGTTTTCTATCAATCCCCACACGCATAGTTATATTTCATGGCCCCACCCGCTTGTAAAAATTTACACTACGTAAAAATTTATATTGAATTCAGCATGAAGCTCATAGGCCTATCCTCATATTAAGCAAACACTCTTTCGATGGTTAGGCAGATATACATAAGATGTATCATGATACAATAATAATATATAATGACACATGACAGAAATCAGAGTATTTAGGTTATACAAACCGAGTATACAAGCTTATATATTGTAGTACTTACCTTCATCTTTGTTTATTCACCCTAATTTCCTTATCCCCTTTCTTTCATTCACCCTTCATTCCTTACTTTCTTTCATCTATATATTTCTTCATTTTTTTTTTTTTTTTTTATAAATTACTTTTCCTACCCGAGTATATAAAGATCTTATATCCATACATGTACACACACAAAAATATCCATATGCATACATTATTACGAGGTTCACTCAAAAACAATCTATTACTCGTTTGGTTACAAATATACCTTCATACAGGTACTTATTACGGTTAGTAATACCATAACTGCTCGATGAAGTAGAATATTAAGCGACTTACGTAACCCATACGGGTATGATCATAGTTGCGACATATGTAGCCATTAATGTTTGTATAAATAAAATTAATATATATATATATATATATATATATATATATATATATATATATATATATATAGATAGATAGATAGATAGATAGATAGATAGATAGATATATAATTTGAGTTCCTTCAGCCATAATCGAAACCAAAACTATCGCCCCAACAACAGCGGAGTTACTATCTTTAAAAGCATATCTGAGAAAATTGACCAAGTCCTATCAGCTTATCCTTCAGCTAACATTCACATATGTGGAGACTTCAATGTTCACAACGTGGAATGGTTGACCCACTCAAACAGGACCGATGATGAGGGGAGGTTCTGTCATGATTTCTCCATTGCTTATGACCTCACTCAGATTATTCACAAACCTACCCGTGTGCCGACAATGACGGCCAGTATGCGAGTCTACTAGACCTTTTTCTCACAACTTGCCCTGAACTATGTTCAGTTTCTTTTCTGTCTCTTCCAACCACTCTGTTGTAAGTCCCCAGACGTACCTCTCCATCCTACAGTATATCGATACACTAAGGCTGACTGGGATAGCTTCCGTACATTTATATCGGATCTACCTCTAGGTTCCATGTTTAAAAACGATGTGTCCTCTATAGTATCAGACCTGATGGAATGGTTAATTGTAGGTATAGACCGTTTCATACCCTCGAAAAAGTTCCAGCAAAAACCTAACAGCCAGCCATGGTTCTCTCCAGAATGTGCTACTGCCATTGCGTACAGAAATCACTTTTTCCACTGCTTCCAACATAATAGATGCATGGAAACTAAAGCCGCTTTCAGAACTGTCAGCAACCATTGTAAGAAAGTAAGAAAGAATGCAAGAAAGTTGTATGCTCAGCCCATCAATTCAAAGTAGCTGAGCAGCGGCTTGGTTCCCACCAGTTTTGGCAAATAGCAAACAGAATCCTGAACAGAAGTGTGTGCTCCATCCCAACTATTATCAATGGACCTGAGGTAATCTCGTCAGCATCAGACAACGCCAAACTCTTTGCCAAGAACTTTGCAGCTAATTCTACCCTTTGTGATCAAGGCCACCAACCCCCCAATATTTTCTCCTGTATCATAAAACACGCTATGTGATATACATATATCTGTACGTGATGTTGCCAAGCTAATCAAAAATCTTGATTCCAGTAAAGCAACCAGCCCTGACGGTATTCCAATTATAGTACTCAAAAAACTTCAACCAGAACTAGCACTCATACTTACAAAACTATTTAAACGTTGTCTTAAGGAGAATTGCTTCCCATCACCATGGAAAATCTCATCAGTATTCCCTGTATTTAAGAATTCAGGTGATCGCTCATCCCCCTCTCAATACAGGCCAATAAGTCTCCTGTGCATCATGAGTAAGTTGCTGGAATCTGTGTTAAATACAGAAGTAATCAACCATCTCAACAAAAATAACCTTAGTGACACACAATATGGTTTCTGTTCTGCTAGATCTACAGCAGATGTGCTTAAAGTTATATCTCATAGGATTGGTGAATCTCTCGATGGAGGCAACCTTTCTAGGGCAATTGCTCTTGACATATCTAAGGCCTTTGATACGGTATGCCATAAAGGTTTACTTCACAAGATCTTTAGCTATGGTATAGCTGGAAATGTCTTCTCAATTATTAAATCATTTCTTTCTGATAGCTTCATCAGAGTAGTAGTTGATGGGTAAGAATCAGAAGCTCACAGTATTAATGCTGGAGTCCCTAAGTGGTCCATCCTGGGCCCAACTCTTTTCCTGATCTACATTAATGATCTTCCAAATCACATCCTTACATCATTTGTAGACATTTATGCTGATGACACTACCATTTATGGTAGCACATCTAAGACAGTAAACAACCAAGTTCTCTCCGATTCTCTCTCATCTGATCTTGAGCACGTGGTACAATGGGGAAAGGAGTGGCTGGTTACTTTTAATGCATCTAAAACCAAGCTTTACATCATCAACGTTCTCATCCCCATCTGGAATCAACTGAAATGAATGGCTCTCGTCTTCAGGAGGCCTCAAGTTTTGACAAGCTTCTGGGCTTGACCTTTACTCTTGATCTTAAATGGAACACATACATCAAATCTGTTGCCAAGGCTGCTGGAAAAATGGTGGGATCCTTCTATCGATCCAGTAGATATCTCACTGCTGATGCAAATCTCTATCTATATAAGAGCCAGGTACGTCCAAGGATGGAATACTGTTGCCACATCTGGGCAGGAGCTGCTAGAAAGGACGTCCTGCCTTGATAGAGTTCAAAATAGACTTCATAGCCTCGTAGGAGATGTCCTTTTCTCTTCTCTGCAAACTCTATCTCATAGAAGAGATGGTGCGAGTTTGTCTCTGCTGTATCGTTATTTTCATGGAAAGTGTTCGACTGAGCTTCAGTCTATGGTACCGCCTCGCCAAACTTTCACAAGAAACACTTGTCTAGCTGAAAACACTATTAATAATTTCACCCACTCTTTATCTGTGCCTAAACCTAAACGTAGATTCCATGAACAAAGCTTCTTTCTTAGAACTGCATGCCTGTGGAATTGTCTTCCATTTTCCTGCTTTCCAGCTGACTACAATATGGTTGTCTTCAAGTCTAACGTAAACAAGTTTTTGATGAGCCGTTCCACTTGTTAACAAATTTGCCGAATTTCCATTATTAACGATTACTATATTGTCCAATTGACTACTGTACACTCTATAACCCTTATCCTCGAGTGGCTTCTTGATAAGTGGTGATGCCTATGTAAAAAAAAAAAAATAAAAAATAATTCTTGATAAAATTATTTATAAAAATTAAAAAAAAAAGAAGATAATTTAAGTGCCATCAGCTATAGTCCAAAACCAAAACTTATGAAGAATTCTTGGTAAAATTATTTATTACAAGAAATGGAAGTACATAACAATTAAACGACCCAGATGTAAGTGTGACACAGAAAATAACACACGGGTTATCATATTAGTATATAGATAATAATAATAATAATAATAATAATAATAATAATAATAATATCAACAACAACACTAACAGTAGGAGCACTAGGAATGATACCGAAAAACTTCCTACTACCACTTTTTTTTTTTTTTGCTCAACACACACCTCCAAACACCCGGGGAACGCCGGGCACCCATGCTAGTGTGTGTGTATATATATATATATATATATATATATATATATATATATATATATATATATATATACGAGATGCCTTCATTAAGTTTCCAGACTTATTGTACAGGCATTTGAAATTGTCGTAATTAAAATTCAGTATATTATTGCTATAGATCTTATGAGGGGCGTACAATAAGTAATGCCCCTGACCAACTTCCAGTTGTCTGATCTAGCTGAAATTTTGCATGTGCAATGATTTATATCTCTACGGGTTATGTGGCAAATTACAGCTCTGAACTAATTGTGGTTTCTGTTTTACAGGTGTTTGAACTGAGTCAGGTGTGACATGGAGCCTGTTAGATGTCGAGCAGTGATCTGGTTTTTGTATTTGAAAAGACGCACACCACAGGAGACTTTTGATGAAATGAATGAAACTTATGGTGATAATGCCCCATCATATGACCTTGTAAAACACTGGCATCGTGAATTCAAACATGGCCGGAAGTCTGTGGAAACAGCTCCCAGACCTGGTCGCCCCCCCCCCTTCTGCCATTGATGAGGCATCTGTCCGTCAAGTTGAGGCTGCTATTTTGGAAGATCAGCGCATTACTATTCGCCAAATAGCCCAAGATGTCAAGATTAGTACAGGGTCTGTGGAAACTATCATTCATGACCATTTGCATATGCATAAGGTGTCTGCCAGATGTATTCCCAGGTTGCTCACACCATTCCAGAAGCGAGAACGCGTTGAGTGCTCAAGGATGAATTTGAAGATGTGCCAAGAAGATGTGTCAAAGTTTTTCAAAAGACTGATTACACAGGATGAAACCTGGGTCCATCATTATGATCCAGAGACTAAAGCCCAGTCAATGCAGTGGAAGCACTTGGACTCATCACCTCCAAAGAAGGCAAGGGTGCAGCCCTCCGCTGACAAGGTCATGCTCATAGTCTTCTGGAACCAGGACAGAGTAGTGATGACAGATTTCCTGGCAAAGGGTACCACAATTACAGTAGCTTATTATGCTTCACTTTTGAGGAAATTAAGGGAAGCTATCAAAATCAAGAGGCGGGACAAGATCAGCAAAGGTACCCTCCTCCTGCAGGACAACGCTCCAGTCCACAACTTGCATGTCGCCAGATCAGAAGCATGGGCATGTGGTTATGAAATCCTACCCCATCCTCCCTACTCTCCTGACCATGCACCTTCTGACTTTCACCTCTTCCCAGCCATGAAGTTGTTTTTGAAAGGAAAGCGTTTCCCAGATGATGCAGCATTGATTTCTGAAGTCATGTCGTGGTTGTTCTAGGGTGTTTTACAAAAACGGTCTCCAGAGCTGCATCAAACAATGGGAGAAATGCATAACTCTGGGTGGTTCCTATGTAAAGAAAGACTAATAACTGTGCCAAGTTTCGTTGCTCTACTTCTATGGGAAGTGGGTCAGGGGCATTACCTATTGCACGCCCCTCGTATGAGATGACTGATCAATTTTTATGATTTCAGCTTCAAATGAACAGCTATAGTAGGAATTCGAATACACCCTACTAAAACCTGATTGTCACAGTTGGTGAATTTCAAAAATGCAACCTTGACGTGAGGACACTTTAGAAGAACGATGTTCAATAAAATTCTGTTTTAAACTTGGAAAAATTCCAGAGAAGTGTATGGAATGCTGCAGGCTCCATCTTACCTGAACCGAGCATCAGTTTTTAAGTGGTATAAAACATTCAAGGATGGCAGGGAGTATGTGAGGGATGATGAGAGGTGTGGGAGGAGTAAGGAAGTCAGAACACCAGAATTGATTGGCCAAATAAAGAATTTCATGGATAAGGACCGTCGTGTGTCTATAGGGACAATAAATTCACAGTTTGATGTCAGTGTGGGAACTGTGCACACAATTTATATATATTATTCCTTAATTGGAATTCATTTTTTTGAGATGAGCATTATATATTAATTTTTATTTTTATTTCGGACTATTAGTCTCATCTTTATTAGTTGTTGTTTTTGGATCTTTTTTATTGGTTCACAACGTTTCGGCCAACTTCCTCTGGCCTTCGTCAGGTGGTAACCGCGACGGTTAGGAACTTCGAATCTCCTAACTGCATTCTCAGCCATCACTGCCATCCGTAGTTGTTGTCGTCTCACCACATTTTTGACCAATTAACCTCTGGCATGCTTTTTTGGGTGGGATTGAAACCGCTATCTTCAGACAATGTTCATCTGGAACCGTAGAATTAAAATTAATTAAAAATCAATGTGCACACAATTATTCGCGAGGAACTGAAGATGCAGAAGATTTACGCAAAATCTGTCCCTCTGTCACAGACTATTTTATCAAGATAGGCATCAATACAGTTCCTCACTCTCCCTATAGCCCTGACCTTGCTCAAGGAAAACCTTAGTGGCTTTTGTTATGAGACAATTGACGAGAGAAGCTGTGACGAGGATCGTTTCCATGCTCACACAAGAGGACTTCTATGGGGCTTTCTAGCAGTTGTTGGAACGGTACAACAAGTGCATTGCAGCCGGAGGAGATTACTTCAAAGTGGACTAGAATTTCATGTGTGTACTATCAATAAAAGTGCCCATGAGAAAAAAGTCTGAAAACTTATTGAAGGAACCTCGTACCTTTCAGTGGCCGTTGAGAACAAAAGGATCTGTTATCGAGTTGGTGTTTTCTGTTTTCTTTTTCCAGTTGGACAGAAAAGAGAACCTGTCATTTTGCAAGACTATTTGCGGGAGCGGGCATGACCAGAAAATAAGAAATAAGCATAGTTATTTGTTTATAGCTTTGGCACATGGTTTTTGTTTTTTATCTATTTATTTATTTATTTATTTGCAGACTGTTATCCTCATCTTTATAGTTGTTGTTTTTTCACCACGTTTCGGCCAACTCATCATCTGGCCTTTGCCAGGGGATTAACCGTGATGGGATAGGAATGCTGAGTATCTTTACTGTATCCCCTAGTAATTGCTGTCTTCCATAGTTGTCGTTGTCTCACCACGTTTTGGCCAACTAATTCTCCGGCCTGCTTTGGGTTAGATTGACACCGCTATCTCCAAACAATGTTCACCTGGAACCGTATAGATTCAGTGCCTTCATCCACTGCGCCACGGTTTTGTTTTGCTTTGAATGGAAGTTTCTTTGTTGCAAGCATTTTGAACCGGCACAATAAACGAGGAGATCACGGCCGGTGCAGTAAAATGCCCTCAAGTGCATGCTCATAAGAGTAGCATAAAAGGCTACCCGGCGTTGCCCGCGTTATATGAAACAAATAGAGAAATGAATTTGCGTTTGAACACACTTACTGTTCTATTTGGAGCTGAGACCGCCCTATTTGCGTCAACCCCAATCTATGCTCACCAACAACATTCTTCTCGTGAAGAAGAGAGAGAATATAGGTTGCATGAACTTTTTGTTGAGAGAACAAAAAGGAAAATGGAGAATGTTCTATTTTAGGAATTCCTAAACTATAAAGCACCTGGGTTTTTCAGATGATGCGGGTGGAAATTTAGACCGGTTGACAGAAAGTCTTGCAGCCCTAACCGGCCTCAAATATCGAAGGTGCGACGATGATGAGCGGCAGTAACGGTAAACATGTGTCCATATATATATATATATATATATATATATATATATATATAGAGAGAGAGAGAGAGAGAGAGAGAGAGAGGGGGGGGATGATATAGAGAGAGTATGATATATAGAGAGATGGAAAGAGACTCTCTCTCTCTCTCTCTCTCTCCCTATATAGATATATAGATAGATAGACAGATATATATATATATATATATATATATATATATATATATATATATATATATAAATATATGTAGAGAGAGAGAGAAAGGGAGGGAGAGAGAGAGAAAAAGAGAGAGAAATGGAGAGAGTATGATATAGCGAGAATATGATTTAGAGAAAGATGGAGAGATAGAATCTCTCTCTCTCCCTCTCTCTCTCTCTCTATATATATATATTATTTTTATTCAAAGTTAAGAATATTCAGAGCATGAATTATAACGATGTTTATACAAGAGTGCTCAATACAAAATAGAGCAAAATATACTTTTTATTTTTTTGCATAAACGTATATAGATATTATTACACGATCATGAGTATGTTTCAGTCAACTAGTTTTTATATATATATATATATATATATATATATAGTAACTAGCTCTACCTACGTATTGAGAACTTTTGAATTAAATATTTAAAATCTACGCATAAATTTATACTTTCGTATATTAATTTTATGTGAGTAAATGAAGTAGTTATATATATATATATATATATATATATATATATATATATATATATATATATATATATGTAAAATTAAATCCCGAAACAGTGTTTCATGGTAAACAACTGATGATCCCTTAAAAAATAAATTATTACTGGTACTATAGTGATTTTGAGAAAGCAAGTTAATGCAGTGATTGCAGGTGATTGAATGACTTACTGATTAAATGGTTTTCTAACGAATGATAAAAAATTTTTTTGTATAGTTTTAAAGGTTAAGAACTTCCAAGACTATATATATATATATATATGATATTTACCGATTCTGATACAATTACCGATTCTGTACTAAATTCCCAATTCCAATACAATTACCGATTCCGATTCTTTATAAATCAATAAATATTTAATTATATAATTGTATTTTTCTCTGGTTACCGTAAAAACACACATGTTAAATGTGCAAATATTTTCCTAAACATAAAAATATACTTGTGGGGGACGATTTATCGATTTTAGCTTCACTGGTGGCTTAAAATCAATAAATATTTATTATTTTATCATTATTACCAGCAATGGAAGATTTTTTTTTAAACAAAATCAAATAAAAAAGACAAAAGAATCGTTTTCGCATCGGAAAATCGGTACAAATTTTTCA
>NC_136523.1:39651182-39661182 GCF_053919585.1 Euprymna scolopes | reverse complement strand
TGATGCGGATTGAAGTTAAGACTGGTTGACAGAAAGCCTTGCAACCCCACACACCCTCAAAACACCGTCATGCGATATCACTGCCTGCTACTTTCGAGACCCCATTCTACAATCTAGAAACAAGGAAATTGTGGCAAAAAGACAATTCCACCAAAGTCTAAACCATTGTTCTTGTTGGCTGGTGTGTTAGGATTCTGTGTCCTGTGCAGTTCTAGAACGCCCACCCTCTTAGACTTATTGCTAAGCGCGGGAGTGCCGATAGGGGGCCATCGTTTGTTAATATTACGATACAAAATTTAAATATTTTTCAACACATTTTGACACACTATACTCACACACACACATATATGATAAATAATTATATATATATATATATATATATATATATATATATATATATATATAACTACTTCATTTACTCACATAAAATTAATATACGAAAGTATAGATTTATGCATGAACTTTAAGTATTTACTTCAAAAGTGCTCAATACGTAGGTAGAGCTAGTTAGTAATTTATAAAATATATATGGCGATTAAGCTACACTGAATATTCTGCGTTTCATCCACTATAGGATTCGTCAGGCTTATGCAACGAATCCTATAGTGGATGAAACGCAGAATATTCAGTGTAGCTTTATCGCCATATATATTTTATAAATTACTAACTATATATATATATATATATATATATATATATATATATATATATATATATATATATATATATATAATTTTTTTAAGCCAAAGACAATGCGGGGAAAGACCGGAATTATGAAAGTAAAGAAAGAAAAACAAACAAATGTAGACGGGTGTGCTTGAGTAGAGGAGTGTCTAGCCTTTACTCGTCTATCTTTCCTCACCTCAATGTATAATTATTTATAACCAAGTTGCTGGTATGTCCAGTGTATATAAAGTCCGTGGCTGGTATGGAACTTTGATTAATTTCGAGAGAAAGGGACCTCTCTTTTTCAAAAGACAAAAGTGGATTCAAGATGGCGGAAAAGAACGTGACGGAAGTGCAGAAACAGGGCAGGGTCAGTTGGTGGCAATTTTATTTTACTTATTTATTTTTTTTTTATTATTTCTGTTGTAAAAAAAAATTCTATATATTTCTTTACCAACAATGCTTCAAGAAAACTACTACCTACTCTGTATGATAAAATTATATATATATATGATAAAATTATATATATATATATGATAAAATTATATATATATATATGATAAAATTATATATATATATGATAAAATTATATATATATATATATGATACAATTATATATATATATATGATAAAATTATATATATATATATGATAAAATTATATATATATATATGATAAAATTATATACAATTATATATATATATATGATAAAATTATATATATATATATATATATATATGATAAAATTATATATATATATATATATGATAAAATTATATATATATATATATGATAAAATAATATATATATATATATATATGATACAATTATATATATATATATATGTGTGATACAATTATATATATATATATATGATAAAATTATATATATATATATGATACAATTATATATATATATGTGATACAATTATATATATATATATATATGATAAAATTATATATATATATATGATAAAATTATATATATATATGATAAAATTATATATATATATATGATACAATTATATATATATATGTGATACAATTATATATATATATATGATAAAATTTTATATATATATGATAAAATTATATATATATATATATATGATAAAAGTATATATATATATATGATAAAATTATATATATATATATATGATACAATTATATATATATATATATATATATATGATAAAATTATATATATATATATATATGATAAAATTATATATATATATATATGATAAAATTATATATATATATATGATAAAATTATATATATATATATATGATACAATTATATATATATATATATATATATGTGTGTGATACAATTATATATATATATATATGATAAAATTATGTATATATGTATATGATAAAATTATATATATATATGATAAAATTATATATATATATATATATATATATGATAAAATTATATATATATATGATAAAATTATATATATATATATGATACAATTATATATATATATATGTGATACAATTATATATATATATGATAAAATTATATATATATATATGATAAAATTATATATATATATGATAAAATTATATATATATATATATATATATATATATATATATATATATATATATATATAAAGCTGAACGTCTGTGTGTGTGTCTGGTCACGAATAGGCTAATATATGGTTGACTTTTATAGAAAGTGATCACATTTAATGATAGAAGATGTATCGAGACCCAGGAAAGGGTATGTTTGATCTGGCATGATGATTCATTAAAATTGTGGGGTCTGCGTATGCGCCTGGTCCACAAAGTATGGAAATCAAAAATTTAAAAATTAAAAAAAAAAAACAAGTGTATTTTATATAGATGTACATAATAATACTTTGATAGGTATGTTTTAACTTAAATACGGATGGTATAATAAATTGTGGGGTCTGCGTTCGCATCTGGCCTCCATAGAATGGAAATAGGCACAAACGTTTATAAAGACTTTTCATATCTATCTGCATAAGTATACTTTGATAATTATGTTTCAGTTTAAAGAAATATGGTATAATAAAATTATGGGGTGTTCGTTCGCGCTTGACCTCCATAGAATGGAAATATGTCACAAAGTTTAACAAGGTTTTTTAATATAGATCCACAGAATATTGTGATAAGTGTTTCAGTGTGACCAGGTATGGTATAATAAATTATGGGGTTTATCTATTTTATTTTTACTTTCATCATATTTTAGTAAAAATATAATAAATTTATGACTTAAAATATTGCAGCATTAAGATTTTTTTTTAAATTCAATTTATAACATTATATAATCAATTCTTAATGCTGTAATATTTTAAGTTATAAATTTATTATATTTTTTACTAGAATATCTTCTCCTTTTCTTTTCCAGTTTTAACAACTAGTCTTTTACTTTTCCATCTTTAAGCTTAACCATATTACTTTTCATGCTCACATTTTTCTATTGTAATATATATATATATATATATATAAAATAAAAGTTACAATAAGTTTACTAAAGTAATCAAAATGGTAAACTTAAAATATATTATAAATATTAAAGAGTTAATATTTACAAGTAAAATAAACTCAGCCAGATATAAAAAGCTCAATAAAACAGAAATTAATTATTAATCATTTGTTCATATATATATATATATATATATATATATATATATATATATATATATATATATATATATATATATATATATATATATATATATATATATATATATATATATAAAATGGGTTAAGAAATTCCAACGAAAGAAAGATGTATATTTAAATAAGGGGGTAGTCACCAACAATGTGTATTTTTTAACATTATTTTATTATTCCGTGTCTTGGTTTTTCATTGACAATTATGTTTAGATCATTGTAATAATGTTTTTAAATCATTGAAATCGTTTATTACAATGATCTAAACAATAATAATAATAATAATAATAATAATAATAATAATAATAATAATAATAATAATAATAATAATAATAATAATAAACATAATTCTCAATGAAAAACCAAGACACGGAATAATAAAATAATGTTAAAAAATACACATTGTTGGTGACTACCCCCTTATTTAAATATATATATATATATATATATATATATATATATATATATATATATATATATATATATATATATATATATATATATATATATATATATTCTAGCACGCCTGCAGCTCAGATTTCAACTCCAAACAAAATGGAGTGATATTCTCGTGGGCTCTATTTGGAATGTCTGATAAAATCCGTTTGTTATTGGTTTAATCTCTGCAACAACAATGGCAGAGAACCTAGATTCGCCGATTCCAAACACGTGTTCTTCGCTTCGACACAAAGGTCAAGAAGGAAACTCACGCGCATGCGCGAACACCTACTCACACTTTATGGCCCTTAAGAAAACAAAGAAATGTAAAGTATCTCTGTCAGGATTCACCGCAATATTGTGAGTCTTCACCCATCTCTAGAGAAAATGGAAAAGTTCTAAAATGGGGTTTATATAAAAACAGCACATCTGCATTACAGGGACGGCGCCATTTTTAGGGAGCGATAACTCCAATTTCTTCTTGGTTAAATAACACGTAAATAAATAACAAGCAATTTTTTTTTTTTCCGAACAGAAAAATATTTGAAAACGAAAACATTTATTGCATAAAAATTGTATCAAAATATAATTGTAAAGATGTTTATTGAAAAGTTTGCGCAAGAAAATATAATTTTGATAAAACAGTTTTGTAATTTATTTTTGTTATTTATTTCCCCTTCCTGTCATAGTTTAAAATAAAGGTACCCGAAAAAAAAATGGTGTCTTCATTTTCGGCGATAAACTGTAGAAGTACCGACAAGTCTTCTGAGTGTCAGTAATGGCTTAAAACTCGAAAAACAAACAAAATACTGATGGAAATCCACCAACAAGCGTTAGCGTGACATCTATTGAGTGAATTTCTATCAGAATTTTTTTTTTTATTTTCATGATTATCGAAACTTTGGCGGACCTGTGCGAGAGTGCCAACTCCCTAAAAATGCGTGCTTTTCACTTTTTTTCCGACGATTATCATAGTTTACATATTAGCAGAAAAAAAAATTGAAAAAAAAAAAAAAAGAAATATTTAATGACTTTTAATAGAGGTGTTCACTGTTCATTTTCTCGTTATAACGTTCTAATCACGTGACACATCGGTAGAGAAATTCATAATGGTTTTAAACTGGGCGACCTCTATTTGAAAACGAAAACATTTATTGCATAAAAATTGTATCAAAATATAATTGTAAAGACGTTTATCGAAAAGGCTGCATAAGAAAATATAATTTAAAAAAAAAACAATTTCTAAATTAAAGAAACATTTTTTGAATTTAAAATAAAGTTCGATTTTTTTTTTCGAACAATTTAATAATTTAAATGAAACATTTTTTTTAATTAAAGCAACATTTAATATTTTTTTAAAACATTTTTTGAATTGAAGTAAGATTTTCACTGTAGCAAAATATAAGTTTCATCTTTTTGTGGCACGTGTTGAAGGGACAACAAAGTTATATATATTATATAATTTTTAATGTTTAATTTAATAAACAATTTGAAATTAACTGAATGAACTTGGTCGACTTATTGTCACTTTCGAATCAGGTTGAAATTTACAAGGGATGTTCGAACACACCTTATTCTTAGCGCCACCTGGCGACAGTTTAGTGAAACAAACAAAAAAAATGGCGCCGTCCGTATAGTGCAGAAGAGCCTAAAACACAAACACACATAGGTAAATGTAGTAGCAAGTCCTAGCAGTTGAAAAAAGCAGTTGAAAATAAGTCAATAAGTTTCCAGATTTTTTTCATATGAGCACTTTTTTCTGATAGTACACACACGAAACTCTAGTCCATTTCCAAAATAATAGTTGTCACATTATCTTATATGTAACCTAATTCCTTCTTCCTCATCTGATGAAATGCCAGGGATAAAGAGAGAGTTCTAAAGCTGGATATTCAAATGATGCAGGGTTTATCGGATCTGCCCTACGAAAGCAGACTAAAAAAGCTTAACCTTTTCTTTTTGAGCGTGGCTAATTTGAGCGTGGACAATTTGAGCGTGGACAATTATGGTTTTGGCCTATTGATTGCTTGTCCATGCTCAAATTGTCTATTTCCTCAATGGTCATTATGATATGCCTCGGGACTTATTATTTACTCCTGCATCAGAAAGAGGACTACGTGGACACCACAAGAAACCTTTTTCACCGCTGGTTGCAATTGAACTGAAGGAAGGCCACTTTCTCAATCAGAATTCCTGCAACTTGGAATAGACTTGCGAAAGAGATAATAAATGCACCCACAATGCAACAATTCAAGAAGAATTTGGACAAGTGCTGTTGATTTGAGCTTTTGTCCAATCAAGAGTCACTATGTAATAACAACATTCACAGCCGCTGCTACTTTGAATAAGATAAAAGCAATTGTATGTAACAGAAAGATGATGGTCACTGTATCCTCTTTTGTGCATATTACTACCACACTATACCTACATGGTAATTGAAGTAGATATTTACTTGCTGGTCACTTCAGCAAGATGTGACACAAGGTCAGAAAGTATGGAATGTCCAGCTAGTGTCCCTATGTCTCCCTTGTCAGACCATTGTTAGAGTATGGTGTCCAAACCTCTTCTCATCTAGCATGTATGATATCCAGCATTGGTTACTCGAATGGTGGTCGGTCTATCGGATCTGTCTTATGAAAACCCGACTCAAGGAACTTTTTCCCCTTGAACTTTAACGATTTCCGGTGGTTTCATTTTGGCCTACAATTTCCTTGATGGCGATTACAAGATGCCTCAGGTCGTATTATTCACTCGTGCATCCGAAAGAGGTTTACCAGGACGCTACAAGACACTATTTCACCACTGATTTCAATTGAAGTATCCCCTCCTCTTTTTTTGTTTTATTTTACTTCAGTCGAAGTTCTCAGAAATCAAGGGGGCCACGACCTGGGGCTAACACTTGAAGTCTATATGAGATACATAGATATTCGAGTGTTCCATTTAAGTTCTTTATCCCTCAAGCACAGAGTAAAGAAATTGAGAACATAATTTCGTCTCCCCAATTAACCATTTTTATGCGTTGTAGTATATCTTTCGTTTTGGTCTCTTGGTCTTACTGGATTCTAGGACAAGAATTTATCTAGTCTGGTGGAGTATCCAGCTTCGTGCTATTACTTGAGGTAATATCACTTGGAGAAGGTGCACCATTCCTCAAAAAAGCTTTGGGGTAGCCGTAGTGAGGAGATCTTATTTGGGCTGCGAATACTATGTGATTTTGAATATTTGGTCAGGGTTTACTTCTATGGAAAAAGTATCCTCATGCGAGATTGTTCTGACAAACCCTTGTACAGAGAGACCTTAAACACTCGAGGATAGTGTCTAGTAGGCATTACTTCCAAGTGTATTGATAAATGCACCAACAACACAAAAATTCAAGGTGAATTTGGACAGGTGTTGGGACTACTGTATCCTCTTCTATGTTAATTTCTACCACTCTTTACCTACATGGTAATCAAAGCAGATATTTACTTGCTGCCTACCTCAGCAAGATGTGACACAAGGTCAGAAAGTGGAAATGTCCAACCAGTACCCATAAAAGAGAGGCACTCTGGCTAAGAATAAATTTCCTTGGCATCACCATCGCCATTCGCTGGTACCTCAGGCAACAAATGATAAACTTGCCTGACCCGAAAGCCGGGTGGCAAGGCCTAGGAGGGTGAATCTCCCAGGTAATACCCAGGTGGCATACCTCAGTCTGACAGGTATCGGGCCAGTTCCTGGCCCTGCACCTGTCTCCAAGCAACAGAAGCAGCAAGGAGACTCATCCCCCAACTTAAAAATAAGTGGAGAGTGTTGGTAATTAAAGTACTCTTGTTTTTTTTTTGTTTTTGTTTTTTTTGTTTTTTTGCCAAATAAATTAAATTGATGGACGTTGGGTGTGACATGTTCAAATTACCAGTTCTGCAACCAGTTTCCCAAAAGCAACAATCCAAAAGACCCACCTCCCCAAATACCGACTTCAAGTCAACCCCAAAACAAAAGAGTATTGGTTCCATACTTAAATACTCTTTAAAAGGCAAGTGTTACGGCGTAATCTGCCCTACCTATCTCAGGAAATAATAAACTTACCCAGACACATCAAATACAGTTACGACTTTCTGTAACAAAGAAGTTTTGTTAACTATGCTACTGCGTTTGTCTTCTTATTACTGGCCATTCAAGGCCACAATGGATATATATTATTAAATATATGGTTTTACTGCTTTGTTTTTTATTGCGCGATTGGAAATATTCACCAACTTCTGTTGGTTGGTTGGTTGTTTTGTTTTATGACATATCAACCCTTTCCAGGTTATTTAATGCCGAATCTGGTGATTTTAAAGAACGATTTTTTAATATAGTGTATTTGTTCTTTAAGTTGTACTCTATTTAACACATAGTTGGGACCCTAACAGGTACTACCACTCCGGGTCAGAGTGGACCTGGGAGCAATGGCAATTAAAGGATGGCTCCACACTCCCTAAGGCCTGCAAGCTGGGGCCTCACCATCGGATATAGTTTAAGGTCATATCCAGGACCATCCAACTTCTGTTGGCATTTTTTTTTTAACCGAATAGGAATTTATTAAAATCAGTAATTAAGAGAAATATTGAGTAAGAAAAATATTGTTGTTTTATTAAAAGAACACGTTCCAGAATGACGTTGTGAAAACACGTTCCAGAATGACGTTGCATTTATTAAAAATTGGTCTCAACCGTTTTATGTTTTGTTCTTTGAATAGTAAAAGCAAGGATAAATAAAACAGAATATTTAACATTAAAAAAAAACATGAGATGCCAGCGATCAGGCTGGCTTTGGTGTTGTGGGAGGTCATGTTGGTGATGTTCTCAACGTATGACCAAACAAAGTAGTTCAACGGGTTCAAGTCAGAGGAGGAAGGGGGCAGTGAAAGAAGGGTTCACAGTCGTAGCACTCCTTCTGAAGCCAGATTTGGGTCTCTTTGGACTTGTGGGCGAGCGCCGAGTTCTGCTGCCACGCCCAATGTTTGCCAGCGGCCACCTGATTGCACTCGGGGATCATCACAATCTTCAGCACATTTAGGTACACTTTAGTGTTGACGTTCAAGCCGCCTTCGAAGATGTGAGGTGGCATGATGTGGCCCTCAGTTAAAATCACACAAAAGACCATAACCGTGGCTGGAAACTTTGTTTTCATCACCCAGGGTATATCCCTGTTATTAGTAGCAATCTAGTGATGCATTTTGAAGGTGCTGGCAATGGTCCTGCTGTCATAACTTGGATTGGTAGAGAGCATGAGTTGTACAACGGTGTATCTCTGATCTCAATTGTTGAACATCGTGTCACTTTCAGACATGATAGACGGCTCCTATCGCTCTTGGGATTTGTCCACAACTGATCAATTAGTAGATGATCTGCAACAAAAGAAAGAAAAACAGTTTTCATCAAACGGAAATGGAATCATGTCGTCTTTTCTAAGGTGACAATTTTATCGTGTGCGTGTGTGTGTGTGTGTGTGTGTGTAAATAACCACCCTTAACAGTCAAGAGCTACGAAGACGGGAGTGGTTGCATTAAAACAAGAAACCTTTTGTGTTCCATAATTTATTTTTCTACATAGTCGCCACTTTTGATAGCCTCTTTTGATTTCTCAGTCATTAAACTTGGCAAAGAGAAATAGCAATGACAAAAATAAAATGAAAAATAAAAACTAACCAATTAGTTCAGATAATATTAGTAACCCCCTCCCGCCTTCTCTCTCTCTCTCTCAATTCTTTTCAAATAAAACCTTCAAGAAAATGCAGCGAACGTCTCCCTGGTGTCTTTCACGCCTTAGAAGTTTTGTCTTCGTAAAATAGACTGGAGTATGAACGGCCACTCATAAAATGAAACGAAAAGAAACGACCAATAAAAAGGAACCAGTTAAAATAACATTAATCCTTTTCTCTCTCTTTCTCCGTGTGTCAATTCTCTTCAAATAAAACCTTGAAGAAAATGAAGTGAACATCTCCCTTGTGTTAAGGAGACGAGACGATGAAACGCGCCGAAAAGGAACGGCGACGATGCAACAAATAAAATATTTTTATTCCGTTTATTGATTGCTTATTAATGAAAACATTCCATAATTATTTTGACAAACTGATGTGGAATATATTCGTGCCAGTAACACAGTGAAAATGTAACGTGGCCGTTATCTTTGAACCGTGTTCGTTACAGTTCAAACTTTTCTCGGACCCCCATGCTATCTGGTACCGTCGCAAAGGAACAAACAAAAATAAATAAATAA
>NC_136523.1:39631182-39641182 GCF_053919585.1 Euprymna scolopes | reverse complement strand
AGCCCAAATGCCTGAGGGAGTATCTATACAAATATGATGTTACAGAGTCTTAGCTTTGTACGACAGCTAAGTCTCTCTCGCGGTTCAAAATGTTGAGATCCAGCAACAAGCAAGAGCAAGATAGCCAGCAACAAATTAAACTTCACCACGGCATACATACATACATACATACATACATACATACATACATACATACATTTAAACAGGCAGGTGAGATTTATATTATAGATTCCAGAAATATTGAACTAATTGTGACAACAATTAGGTAGATAACATTGCTTGCGTTGAAATTGATAAAAGCAATTAGTGGTTATTGTTGTCTTTTTTTTTTTTTTAATGAAAACTGTTTTTTTTTTTTTTTCGGCTGGTGAATTTCGCTACAATAAGAAAGACGGACCAATAATTTAAATTTTTGTCCGCATCTAAAGTCCCACTATTTGGGGAGTCGGATTTTCTACACATTCAATGGGGAGGCAAGTGAATAGGGACTCACATTGACCTTTTGGCTAGGGGTAATGTTAAGCTCTCCGTTAGTAAAGGACAAATTCTTTTCGACGTAAATAACTTTTTTTTCTCCCAATTCGGAGTCCCCTTTTTGGGGAGCTAGATTTTCTACACATTGAAAACAAAACTTTGTGTCTTACTTTGCTCACGTGGGGAGGCAAGTAGGCAGAGACCGTATCAACAACCGTGGTTTATACGTTTGCCAGTTTCTTTTTTTTTTTTTTTTTTTTTTTTTTTCATCGCGCACAAAGTCTAAAATAACCCGCGACAACAAGATTTCGGAGATGACGTTTATTGTTTTTTTATTGTTGTGCATACATCTGCGCATGCGCGTACCTAGACTGTTCATCAAGCCTCACTTCTTTGAGGTGTACCTACTTTCTAAATAGAAAAGATTCACCTTGCACGTTTGTTTTTTTACCTGCATAATTAAAAATATTTTTGACATCGACAAAAAAAAAAAATAAAGAAAGAAAAAAAGAAAAGAAAACGGCACTTCTACACTATTGGAACGATATTTTGTTGTCACATTTAGGCTGGTGCATCTGCTTCTTGTCTCTCACTCCTGGACAGTGTTCAAAAGAGTGTCGCCATATATGATAGGTCCTGAACTGTCATCTAGGCTTCAGCCTCTGTCCCCATCGACGAAATATTGCATCCCTCTGCCCGTTCCACAAGTACTTTAATGGTGAATGCTCTGACGAACTACAAGCATTTTTACCCCCTCGAGATGAATCATGAATATCCCCGACAAACCCGACAAGCAGCTAAATCCCACCCCTTCACAGCAGAGATCTCTAGGTGTAAGAAAGCTTTCTGCTCCAATAGTTTCTTCCTCAGAATTGCTAGACTTTGGAACTCCCTTCCGGGATTCTGCTTTCCCAACTGTACTGACATGCAAAAGTTCAAGTGTAATGTGAACAGACATCTTGCTACTCATCTCCCTTCATAATATCCCTGCAACTTATGTCACCGATAGTATCCTCCTACTTTAGGGTGGCACTGTGCCTTGCTTGGAGTGAAAAGTGAATTAAAAATAATAATAATAATAATAATTTTTTTTAAAAGCCGATAAATGAAGTTTTCAGATAAAAAACAATGGTTTCAACTGATTTTTTGTCAATTCTAATAAGTTACAATTTAATTGTTGTAGCAGGTGGAAAATTGCCGCCATTTTGTTTAAATCGAAACAAAAAAAAATTACTTCCTTTTTGAACTTTCCTGCGTTTTACTATCGTTTTCATCAAACTATTTTATTTTCTTTAATAAATAATTTTCTACCTTATCGATTTTCGTAATTTTTGAATATAATCATCTTAAAAATACGAGGAATACGTAGATACCATGAAATTCAGTTTTACGGTTTCCGAAATTTCGTCCCAATAGTGTAGAAGCGCAAAAAAAAAAAAAACATTGCAGTTCTTCTACTAGCGAGATATTTTCCTACATTTGATCGAAACTACCACCATCTGTGGAAATTAATCTTAACCTGAGCCGCCCTCTTAATATAACATAGCACATATGGTGTGCGTGTGAGGAAATCAGCAGCAGCCGTAAGATAACTGACTTGCGAAATATTAGCAGCAGCAGCAGCCGTTTTAGCGATATGCAAATTAGCAAGTTTGCATTAACTTGCGTTGACAAAAAAACGGAGAGAAAAATACACCATGTGGTCAAGAGCAAACACAAGTTATGTACCAAGAAAGATGGACGTGCGATAATGACAGATAAAAAGCGCTAGCTATGGCCGGTGTGATATAGCGGAGCGAGAGACTTTCGAAAAACGAATGTTGTATGGCAGAGCGTAAAACACGTGTGTGTGCATAAGAACCAGGTACGTCCAAGGATGGAGTACTATTGCCACATCTGAGCAGGAGCTGCTAGAAAGGACTTATCCTGCCTTGACAAAGTTCAAAATAGACTTCGTAGCCTCGTAAGGAGATGTCCTTTTCTCTTCCCTGCAACCTCTTTTCTCACAGAAGAGATGTTGCGAGTTTGTTTCTGCTTTATCGTTATTTTCATGGCAAGTGCTCGTCTGAGCTCCAATCTATGGTCCCCCCCCTTGCCAAACTTTCACGAGAAACACTCGTCTAGCTGAAAACACTATCAATAATTTCCCCCACTATTTATCTGTGCCTAAACCTAAACGTAGATTCCATGAACAAAGTTTCTTTCTAAGAACTGCACACCTGTGGAACTGTCTTCCGTTTTCTTGCTTTCCAGCTGACTACAATATGGTTGTCTTCAAGTCCAACATAAACAAGTTCTTGATGAGCCGTTCCACTTACGTTAACAAATTTACCGAATTTCCATTACTGATTACTATATTGTCCAATTGACTACTGTACACTCTTTAATCCTTATCCTCAAGTGGCCTCTGGGCCTTGATAAGTGGTAATGCCTATGTAAAAAAAAAAGATAATGAAATCTGTTATTATTATAAGAAACACAAATAAATGCATTTCATTTACACTTTAAAGAAAATGTTGCGTCGAATTTTTATTTCTTTAATTTTTTTTTTTTTGGTCCCCCCGACAAAAGGAGGGTGGACCTGTAAATTCACCCTTGTCCGTTCGTCCGTTCGTCCGTCTGCACTTTTCTCAATAACTACGCTTCGGAATTTTTTGAAATTTTGCATGGTATAAGTAAAAAAGTAACTGAACGGATTTTCCGGAAAACTCTGGTTGCCCCCCACCCATCCTCCAGGGGTGCCTTTCGGGATAAAATGACTAAAATTGACACTTTTGTGCTTTAAAAAAGAATTGATGCCTTAGATTTTTATAAAACTTTCTGAAAAGTTGTAACTAACTGATTTCTTTATAATTTTGTTGTCTATACCTCGCGATAACTCTTGGGTGTGCCCCAGGGGCTCTTTTAGGGCTAATAAAACACTCCTTTTTTGGGACTATTTTACCATATTGGTTCAAAATTTTCTGCATCTGTCTATTTAGCAGTTTTGCATGGTGCTGAACTCAAATTTAAATATGTTAAGGCCTTGGGAACTTTGGGGGCTAAATGAGAGTGTGGGGGGGGGCAAATGATGGACTTAGTCATTTCTTTTTTTGCATGGTGCAGAACTCAAATTTACATATGTTAAGGCTTAAAACTGAACCGTTTTTACCAGGATTTGATGTGCCCTGGGGACTTTTGGAGCTAAATGGGGGGGGGGCGCTGAACTTAGTCATTTTTGTATGCTTCGGTCTCTGAGCACTCACGGGGGACCGTGCATGCTTCACTTGTTTCCTTTGCAATGAAGTACGAGACAACATGCGGGTCCAAGTGGTTGAAATATAAGAACACTGTTCAAGTGTAATAGCCACGTTATATTAAGGCTGACATTCTAACCAAGGGGAGATAATCTATATATGTTTTATACTTATTAATGTTTTCATAAGTGGCATAGTGTGGGGTGGAAGTGGGTATGGACTCACCCTATAGCAACTAATGCAAGCATGCATGCCAATAAAAAAATATAAGCATAAGGTGCCTTCAATAAGTTTATATATATATATATATATATATATATATATATATATATATATATATATATACGAGCAAACAGTTAATAAAACATGTTAAAAAACACTCTGAAATGAGTTAAAAACATATTTAATCTGAAAAGGAAACACTAGATAAGTGGATAGTCCTTAATCCGCGGAGTTTCGAAGAAATACTTTCCTTCTCATCAGAGGGTAGGAATTAGCAAAATGCGGGATCGGATTTTGCATGCAAAAGTATTTGATGAAACAACAAGTAAGTCAAAGATCTTACTTGATAACAAAAAAAGTTAAGCAGAGGGAATATGGTGAAGAAAAAGGTGATTACGCATGGATGGATAGTCTGGTGGAAGATAAATAATCCAGTGACGGTAAAATCCAAATATATAACTTCAAGAAAGTTAATTGAATTTTATATATATATATGTATATATATGTGTGTGTGTGTGTTTGTGTGTGTGTGTGTGTGTGTGTGTGTGTGTGTGTGTGTGTGTGTGTGTGTGTGTGTGTGTGTGTGTGTGTGTGTACAAGATGCCTTCAATAATATTCCAGCCCTTTTTTTCATATGGGCATCTTTATTGATCCTACACACATGAAACTCTAGTCCCCTTCGAAGTAATCTCCTCTGGCTGCAATGCACTTGCTGTGCCATTCCAACAACTTCTGGAAAGCCCCATGAGCATATCAGTGGTCCTCGTCACAGCCTCTTTCATCTCCGCAATTGTCTCATAACGACAGCCTCTAACGTTTTAGGGAATAACCATGAGTCACAGGGAGCAAGGTCTGGGTTATAGGGAGGGTGAGGAAACTGTCTTGACAGCCATCTTGGTCAAATAGTCTGTGATAAGGATAGAGTTGTGGAGGAATCTTCTCTGAGCATCCTTCGGACAACCTTCACACAAATCTCCCGCATCTTCAGCTCCTCGTGAATAATTGTGTATACAGATCCCACACTGACATCAAACTGTGCACTTATTGTCTCTATAGACACACGACGGTCCTTATCCATGAAATTCTTTATTTGGCCAATCAACTCTGGTGTTCTGACTTCATTACTCCTCCCACATCTTTCATCATCCCTCACAGACTCCCTGCTTTCCTTGAATCACTTATGCCACACAAAAACTGATGCTAGATTCATACAAGATGTTTGAAGAGCAGTCTAAAGCATTCGATACGTTTCTGTGACATTTTTTTCTTTTTCCAAGTCTAAAACAGAATTTTATTGCCTATCGTTATTCTAAAGTGTCCTCACGTCCAGATTGCATTTTTGTTACATTCACCAGCTGAGAGAATCAGGCTTTGGTAGGGTGTATTCCGATTCCTGCTGTAGCTACTCAAATCATAAAAATTAGTCATCTCATCAGATGTATAGCAATAACATACTGAATTTTCAAGGGACTACAACCATTTTAAATGCTTGTACCAAAATAAAACTGGAAACTTTTTTAAGGCGCCTCGTATATGTGTTTCCAGCATTTGTTTTTTAATTTCATTCCTTCACAATACAGCGTAGAATAAATAGGCTTTGAGCCAACCATGTCAATTCCACCGACCACACTAGCAAATAGTAACCCCCACCCCCATGTAGGTTCCTTTTATCAGGTAAGCAATCTCAGATTACCTGATAACTTATCTTCTACCATTCTGCAGGCTTTTAATGACACGTGTTTTCAAGGATGCAGCTCTTTTGAGAGCATCTATCTATGAAGCGTGCTGTAGTGTGTTCCATCAACCACTGCGTTCTTTAAAGAAGACCTGCATCCGTAACAAAAAAAAAATATTAGATTCATATATATGAGGTGCCTTCAATAAGTAAGTAATCTCCTCTGGCTGCAATGTACTTGCTGTACTGATCCAACAACTTCTGGAAGTCCTCTTGTGTAAGCATGTTAGCGAACCTCTTTCATCTCCTTACTTGTCTCATAACGACGACAGCCGCTAAGGTTTTCCTTGAGCTTAAAGAATAACCAAAAGTTACAGGGATCAAAGTCTGAACTATAGGGAGAGAATTGATCAACTCGACCATCTCCCTGCTGTCATGACAACGTCTCCTTTCTGATCTTTTTTCAACACCCTTGGGACAAACTTTGCGCAAATCTTCCGCATCTTCCAGTCCCTCACGAATAATTGTGTGTACAGTTCCCACACTGACATCAAACTGCGCACTCATTATCTCTATCTATTATATCTCGACGATCCTTATCCATGAAATTCTTTATTTGGCCAATCAACTCTGGTGTTCTGACTTCCATACTCCTCCCACACCTCTCATCATCCCCCACAGACTTCCTGACTTCCTTGAATCTCTTATGCCACACAAAAACTAATTCTTGAATCATGTAAAATCGTCCAAAAGCGGTCTGAAGCATTCCATACGCTTCTATGGTATTTTTATCAAGTTTAAAACAGAATTTTATTGCTATACATTATTCTAAAGTGTCCTCACGCCCAGAGTGCATTTTTGAAATTCACCAGCTGTGAGAGGCAGGCTTTAGTAGGGTGTATTCCGATTCCTACTGTAGCTGTTCATTTGAACTTGAAATGATAAAAAATTGGTCAGTCGTTTCATAAGATACATGATTCTATTTGTGTTTGATGAAAACCGGTTTTCTTTTTTTTCTTTTTTTCTGCAGACTATCTACTAGTTGGCCAGTTGTATACAAATCTCAACAGCAACAGGGCCCTGTCGGTGGGGCATTAGAATACGCCGACTGCCCCCCTGCAGAGGGTAAAAGTCCTTCAATGGGGGTCCTGGATATGACCTTAAACTATATCCAGTGGTGAGGCCTCAGCTTGTGGGCTTTGGGGAGTGTGGAGCCACCCTTTAATTACCATTGCTCCCAGGTCCACTCTGACCTGAAGTAGTAGTACCTGTTAGAGTCCCAACTATGGGTTAAATAGAAACCGACGTGAAAACAACAAATATATTCTATTAAAAACATTTTTTCTTCAAAATCTTTGGATTCGGCATTAAATAACCCGAAAAGGGTTGATATGCCATAAAACAAAAACAACGAACCAACCAGCCAATAGCAATAGGAGCCTTAAATCATGTCTGAGAGTAACACAAAGTTCAATGAGCATGATCAGAGATGCACAGTTGTGCAACTCATGTTCTCTGTCAATCCAAGTTATAACAACAGGACCATTGCCAACACCCTCAAAATGCATCGCTGATTTGCCACGAATATCAGAGACGTGTCCAGGGTAATGAAAACAAAGTTTCCGGCCACAGTTACGGTCTTTGGTGTGATTTCAACTGAGGGTCACATCATGCCACCTCACATCTTCGAGATGAGCTTGAAAATCAAGTGTACCTGAATCTGCTGAACAATGTGGTGACCCCTTGGTGCAATCAAGTGGCCGCTGGCAGATCCTGACTCGGTGCCAGCTGCTGGATTACTTTGTTTTGTCATACGTCAAGAACATCACCAACATGACCTCCCACAATACCAAAGCCAGCTTGATTGACAATTTTATCGTTTGGTTTTTTTTTTTTTTTTTTTTTATCGTTTCGTTTTTTATCGTTCCACTACATACACAGAGGAAACAAATGGACAACAAACGTTGTGTCCTTGAGCACATGTGTCAATAAACGTCTTCACCAGCTACGCAGGTAATTTGAGATTGCATACCTGATAAAATGAAGCCACAGGGGGTGTAACCTTAGTGATGTTTGTAGAGTCGGTAAGCTCTGTTAGAGATATATCTATTTTATGTTGCTTCATGAACGAATAAAATTGGTGTTAAGTATATATATATATATATATATATATATATATATATATATATATATATATATATATATATTTAAAACTGTACAAAAGGTCAGAAAAACATTGGTACCGTCGGTTTCAAATCTAGCATAAGGGTACCAGTTAATGTTAGGCTCTCGTCAGCCATAGTGTTTTCTGTTTATATATATATATATATATATATATATATATATATATATATATATACACTCGCAAAGAGATACGACGTTGCCCGGGATTGAATGATGATCAACGAATATTTCACAATCCTATATTTTTTATTGCCATCGAAATTCGTGAAATCGCCCGGGAGGAAGCTTCACACACCTCCATGCAGTAACTTAGTCCAAAATGTATGTTATTCTACATTGCACTCTATTGTTTCTTTTATAAAAATTATTTTATATAAACTTCTTTCCAGTTAACGAAAAAAAAAAAAATCATTAAGAAATTTACATGCGGTGTTCGAACCTGGAGACCATGTCAAGCAAAAAAAATAAATTAATTAAAAACACACGTAAATCTTCAAGTCTTATAAAATTCTTTGCAGTTAATGAAAAAAAAATTAAGAATTTACATGCGGAGTTTGAACCTACAGACCACATCATGCAAAAAAAAAACAAACAAACAAAAAAACACTATCAACATACCCACAGTAGAATTTTCACGGCCCGCTGTTCTATCATTGTTGCTAAGCGACGACATGGATAAAATGGCTTTACCGATGATGAATAAATTAAAATAACGGTTTCTATTATTGATTATCAGTAATTATCGGGGTATTCTGACACAAAACTAAATTAAGATAACTCCCAGATTTACATACTAAAGTTCAGTAAATTAAAAAAAAAAAAAATCTGTTCAGCCGTTTCGAAGTCTATAAGGAACTCACTCACACACACGCACACACACACACACACACACACACACAAAGTTGCATTTATATAATTGTAGAGATAGAGATATGTATACTCCTGTAAATTTGTTTTCTTTTGTGTTGATATTTAAAACCCTTTTTTCTATTTATTTAAAACTAGCCTGGGTACCTGGCGTTACCCGGATGTTTGAAGGCGTATGTTGAGTAAAAAAAAAAAAAGTGGTAGCAGGCAGGCTCGAACCCGTACCGCGAAGGAGGAAAAGAATGTGAAAAAAAAAAGTTACGTCTTTGCTGTTTTGTCTATCACTAAACCGGAAGTGACGAATGTTTAAATTAAGGCTTGTCAATCGAAAAAGGGGGATGACTTTCGAAAAAAGCGACCCCTCCTCGTAGAAACTGCCCAGTTGAGAGTGAAGGAATCAATGTTCTTAGCCAATTTTTCGATATTTGTCGTCCGAAGGATCGATCTTCAAAACGATACCGATCTCGTGAAAATCCGCACCTCTGTCGAAAGATTTAGACATGCATACATACATATATACATTTAAACAGACAGGTGACATTTATGTTATAGAAGACAATTTTATATATGGGTCATGGCATTACATTCACCTGCAAACGATCTAGCTAATTTTCATATTCTTTTAAACACTCATTTTAATTAATTCGATATTAGTTTTTTCGGTTTTCTCATGGGATGATTATCTTTAGTTAACTATTACTTGTAATTATATTCATGCAGATATTCTACATGATTTATACTTGCGTAATATTTGCGTAAAAAGCTTATAGTAAACACAATTCTCTTTCTTTATGTATTTATGTATGCGTATATATACTTGTTTTAAAAAATGGCTACCAAACTCCTCTGTGACTTTTTGGTCAACAGTCATAAAACTTAATATAAAGGGTATTTGAACCCATGCGAAACTTTATATTTGGGTTTTAGCCGGGGAATATTGGTGCAAAAGTGTGAAAATTAAAAAAAAAATTTAATTTGCCAAATGAAGGACGAATAATTTATTAAAACATTAGCAATAGTTACCTCCCCTTGGAACTCTCCGGTGTTTTTTTTTTAGCCAAACATTTTATCTTTTGCTAATTTTCACCAAAATAATGTTTTCTTTAATAATTTTTTTTATTTTATTGTTTAAAGTATTTGGGGGGGGGGTACGTTAATTACTCTAACATGACAACTGAATGGAGATCAATGGCTTGCTTTGAAATTCAATATTAAAATTTTCGAATTTCGCTATTTTAGTGTAGTTGCACCATTTCTTTTTCTTGTAAAAAATTTGTTTCACATTATTCAACAAGTTGTCCCATACATCAAAGACTCAACGCAAACGATGAAATCAATTCCA
>NC_136523.1:39616182-39626182 GCF_053919585.1 Euprymna scolopes | reverse complement strand
ATTTAATGAAGTGTTTACTTAAGGGGGCGGTTTATTAGGAATTTGTTTACGTTGGACTTGAAGACATCCAGGTTGTAGTCAGGTGGGAAGCAGTCAGACGGTACAGAGTTCTACAGGCGTGCAGTTCTAAGAAAGAAGCTTTTTTCATGGAATTTACGTTTTGATTTAGGCACAGATAAAGAGTGGGGAAAATTTTTCACAGTGGATTCAGCTAGACGGGTGTTTTTCGTGAAAGATTGGCGAGGGGGGACCAGAGATTGGAGTTCAGACGAGCACTTGCCATGGAAATAACGATAAAACAAGGATAGGCTCGCAACGTCTCTTCAGGGAAGAGAAAGGGGCATCCCCAACTAAGCAACGAAGTCTATTTTGTACTCTGTCAAGGCAGGATAGGATGTTTTTAGCAGCTCCTGCTAAATATACAGTTCATAAAATATGTGTATATATATATATATTTCATATATATGTGTATACATATGCATATATGTACATATATATATACACATATATATATATGTATATACGCGTATATATATAGATATCTATACACATATATATATATTGTATATATACATATATATATGCGTATATATATGCATATGTATACACATATATATATTGTATATATATATACATATATATGCGTATATATATGCATATGTATGCACTATATATATTGTATATATATATATACATATATATGCGTATATATACATATATATATATGCGTATATATACATATATATATGCGTATATATACATATATATGTCTATATATACATATATATGTCTATATATATATGTCTATATATATATATATATATATATATATATATATATATATATATATATATATATATATATATTGTTTTTATGTAAAAAAAAATCTTTCTTTCGAAGATGGAATGGACGTAACTACACTTTATTTTTCTTAATCTAATATTCTCTTTTCGTTCTCTGAAGTAGCCCTCCTTCCGTGGCCCCTTTCGAAAGGGTACCTTGTCATAATTGTTTTTGCCGGCCGACCTTATGACCTTCTGCAGGTGTCTGTTATATTCGGCAGAGCGCGAGAGGACAATACTGAAGATAAAACATATTGGAACAATCAATTACCACGCCCCCCCCATCACTACCATCCCCTTGAACGTAGAAGTTTTTTTATCTATTGCGAAAAGTAGGTACCATGCTTGTTTATACTGATTTATAAATAAATGGCATCTATTTCTATGAATATATATATATATATATATATATATATATATATATATATATATATATATATAAAATATTATTATTATTAAGTGTTTCCTTTTCAGATTAAATATGTTTTTAACTTTTTTTCAAAGTGTTTTTTAACATGTCTTATTAACTATTTGCTCTTTTATATATATATATATATATATATATATTTCGAAGGTTGCGATATAGGTAAAACATTTTCGCTTGTTTTCTTTTCCTTATAAGGGAAATGGTTTCCATAATGTTTTATTGTTAAAGTGTTTTTTATTCAATAAGTCTGACGAAAGGCTGTTTTTGTGAAAATTTTCAAACGACATAATGTTTGAATTTGTCCGAATAGTCTTGAAACAATCGTAACTAACGATGAAATACACTATTTCTTGCTATGAACCCATTCTTTTATGTCTTGGTTTTTGTTAAAACAATATATGATTGCTCAATTATGAAATATGATCATTTTGTGGCTCTCTTTTTGGCTTAAAAATTATTGGTATATGAACGATTACTGAATTTTCAATTATATAAACCCAGTAAAATTTGGAATACTGTAAATAAGACTATATATATATTTTGAAGCTAAATGCTTGTCATTTGAAGAGGAGGAAAGGGGGGGTTTCTCCTACTGGTGAGAAGCATTTAGCTCTGAAATACCGTTGTCTATATACTTTCTCTCTCTCTCTCTCTCATATATATATATATATATATATATATATATATATATATATATATATATAGCGATTAAGCTACACAGAATATTTTGCATTTCATCCATCCTAGGATTCATCAGGCTTATGCGAGAATTTTGTGGTTGTCTTGCGTTTTTATATACGCAACTTCTATTGAGTTTTTAGTTAGCCAATCAGCTTTCTAGTTTCCATCGCACCCTTCCTAATCAGCCAATGAGCAGGTATTTACAGGGCAAAGGCCCAGTTGACTTCTGGTTGACCCGTTCCTTTGTGTGCGTATATAAAAACGTGAGACAACGACAAAATTCTCGCATAAGCCTGATGCATCCTATCGTGGATGAAACGCAGAGTATTCTGTGTAGCTTAATTGCCATATATATTTTATAAATTACTACCTAGCTCTACCTATGTATTGAGCACTGTTGAAGTAAATACTTAAAGTTTACGCATAAATTTATACTTTTGTATATTAATTTATGGGATTAAATGATGTAGTTTATATATATATATATATATATATATATATATATATATATATATATATACATATATATATAGAGAAAATAAAAAGGAACAAACCGTATTATGTGTTCATCAACGTTTCGTTTTTATTTCGAGACTTCCTCTGGATGAATGAGATTAAGAAACCAAAAAATATATATATTCCTCTGGATGAATGAGATTAAGAAACCAAAAAATATATATATATATTTTGGTTTCTGAATCTCATTCATCCAGAGGAAGTCTCGAAATAAAGACGAAACGTTGATGAACACATAATACGGTTTGTTCCTTTTTATTTTCTCTATTTTGTCGGAATACTATTTCCATTATTTTCATCACACACACACACACATATATATATATATATATATATATATATATATATATATATATATATATATATATATATATATATATTAAAGGAACTTTGTGTGTGTGTATGCATTTGTCAGGATACTCAAACAGAAATCTTAATATTTCTTTTTTGACTATCCTGTCGAACAATAAATTCTTGTAAAATATAATTTACAGTCTTAAATTGTATATTAAAAGCTCTATTTTCCATTTTGGTTGTATTGAGCTTTTTTTGTTTGGTTGGGATTACTATGTAAATATTAACTTAAGCTTACACTTTAAGTTTACAGGAGCTTTTTGCTTGGAAACTTAATTCTTGATTTTAATGATATATATCTATATATTTCCCCAGAAGCTCTGGCCTTGATGTCTGTGCGTGTACATTTCCCTACCAAACTACTCTGCCAATTTTCAGTGAGATTTGACATTAAGGGTATTGAAATTGAGGCAAATCTTTTTAATCGGTTTTTGGCTGTGGTAAAAGTTCAACGATTTGACCTTTGAAAACTCTACCAAAGTCCTCCATCAATTTTGGGTCTAAACACTTGAAATTTTAAATGTAGGTTACTTGGACATGAATCAAACTTTTTAATTTGATTTGAGCCCCAAACAATAAAGGTTAAGAGATTAAAATTGGGGTCCAAGTTTTTTAAAAACTGACCTTTGCGGTCTCTACCAAATTACTCAGTCAATTTTTGGTCTAAACATTTGAAATTTTACATAAAGTGTATTCAGATAGGGCAACCTTTTTAATCAGGTTTTAGCCGAAAATTTGGTTGCAAAGATGTCAAAGTTCAAAAGATTTGACCTTTGTAGTCTCTAGCAAACTATTCAACTAATTTTAGGTCTAAAGATTTGAAATTTTACATAAAGGGTATTCAGACATGCGGCAAGCTCTTTAATAAGTTTTTGGGAAAAACTTTGCCTGCCAAGAGGTCAAAGTTGAAAGAATTGAACTTTACAAGCTCTACTAAACTCCTGTGTCAATTTTGGGTCCAAACATTTAAAATTTTAAATGTAGGTTACCTGGACATGAGTCAAACGTTTTAATATATATATATATATATATATATATATATATATATATATACACTAGTATTTCAGCCCGGTGTTGCCCGGGTGTTTGGATGTATATGTCGAGCAAAAAAATAAATAAGTGGTAGTAACCATACCGTGAAGGAGGAAAAGAACAAAAAAAAGACCCGACGTCTTTGCGGTTACAACCACCACTAAACCTGAAGTGAGTTATGTTTAAATTAAGGCTAGACAATCTAAAGGAGAGGATAACTTTAAAAAATATCAGCGAAAAACGCGACCCCCATCCTGTAGAAAAGTGCCTAGTTGGAGGTGAAGATATTAATGTTTTTAGCCAATTTTTCGATATTTGTCGTATGAAAGGCCGAACTTTAAAACGATACTGATCTTGGTAAAATCCGTCGCCTCCGTCAAAAGTTTTAGATAGACATACATGCATCCAAACCGATGAAAAAGCTTTCCCTGAATACCCTCTATGTAAAATTTCAAATGTTTAGACCAGAAATTGTCTGAGTAATTTGGTAGAGACTGCAGAGGTCAATTTTTTAAAAACTTTGACCCCTATTATGTCCCCTTTAAATTTATTGTTTTGGGCTCAAATCAAGTTATTAAGTTAGATCCATGTCCAAGGAACCAATATCTACAATTTCAAGTGTTTAGACCCAAAATTGGCAGAGGAGTTTTGTAGAGTTCTTAAAAGTCAAATAGTTGAACTTTGACCCCTTAACAGCCAAATTTCTGGCCGAAAACGGATCACAAAGATTTTCCCAAATCTCAGTAACCTGTATATCAAATTTCGAGCCTGTAGACTTAAAATTGACAAAGTTATTGCGTAGGGAAATGTACACACACACACACACACACACACACACATACAGATACACACGCGTTCACTTTTATAGATATACTAGCATTTCAGCCTGGCGTTGGCCGGGTGTTTTGATGTGTCTGTTGAGCAAAAAAAAAAAAAAAAGTGGTAGTAGGAAGGCAGGCTCGAACCCGTACCGCAAATGAGGAAAAGAACGGGGGAAAAACCTGACGTCTATGCTGTTATGAGCACCACCAAACCGAAAGTTACATTTTTTAAATTAAGGCTAGACAATCAAAAGAGGGGATGACTTTCAAAAATATCGGCGAAAAAAGCGACCCCCCCCCAGCCCTGTAGAAAAGTGCCTAGTTGAAGATCCCCATATTTCCTCCTATAACACAGAACAAGCTAGGTAACATACAAATATCCGTGCATGAGGTCGCCAAGCTAATCAAGAACCTAGATTCCAGTAATGCAACTGGCCCTGATGCCATCCCAATTATAGTGTTAAAAAAGCTTCAACCAGAACTTGCTCCCATACTTACAAAACTATTTAAGTGCTGCCTTAAGGAGAAGTGCTTTCCGACTCCCTGGAAGACCTCATCAGTTTGCCCTGTATTTAAGAATTCAGGTGATAAGTCATCTCCCTCTCAGTACAGACCAATAAGTCTCCTGTGTGTTATGAGTAAGTTGCTGGAATCCATATTAAATAGAGAAATAGTCAACCACCTCAGCAGGAATAACCTTCTTAGTGAAACACAATATGGTTTCCACTCTGCAAGATCTACCGCAGATGTGCTGACGGTTATATCCCACAGGATTAGTGAATCTCTTGACAAAGGCTTCCTTTCTAGGGCAATTGCTCTTGATATATCAAAGGCCTTCGACAAGGTATGGCATAAGGGTCTACTTCACAAGATTTCCAGCTACGGTATAACTGGAAATGTTTTCTCAATCATTAAATCATTTCTCTCCGATAGGTTCATAAGAGTAGTGGTAGATGGACAAAAATCGGAGGCCTGCAATATAAATGCTGGAGTCCCTCAGGGGTCAATCCTGGGCCCAACTCTCTTCCTGATCTACATCAATGACCTCCCTAAACACATACTTAAATCATTCGTTGACATCTATGCTGATGACACGACCATCTACAGCAACACATCAAAGGCTGTAAATGACAAAGTTCTCTCTGATTCTCTCTCCTCTGATCTCGAGCGCGTGGTTCAGTGGGGGAAGATGTGGCTGGTTACCTTTAATGCATCCAAAACCAAACTCCTATCCTTACATCATCAACGCTCTGATCCCCATCTGGCATCAATTGTGATGGATGGCTCTCGTCTGGGTGAGGCCCCGTGTTTTGACAAGCTTCTGGGTTTGACCTTTACTCCTGATCTGAAATGGAACATGTACATCAAGTCTGTTGCCAAGGTCGCTGGAAAGATGGTGGGATCCTTCTACCACTCCAGAAGATATCTCACTACTGATGCAATTCTCTATCTATATAAAAGCCAAGTACATCCAAGGATGGAATACTGTTGCCATATCTGGGCAGGAGCTGCCAAAAACAGCCTATCCTGCCTTGACAGAGTACAAAATAGACTTTGTGGCTTAATGGGGGATGCCCTTTTCTCTACCCTGCAACCTCTCTCCCACAAAAGAGACGTTGCGAGCCTATCCTTGTTTTATCGATATTTCCATGGCAGGTGCTCGTCTGAACTCCAATCTCTGGTCCCCCCTTGCCAATCTTTCACGAAAAACACCCGTCTAACTGAATCCACTGTGAAAAATTTCCCCCACTCTATATCTGTGCCTAAATCAAAACGTGGATTCCATGAACAAAGCTTCTTTCTTAGAACTGCACGCCTGTGGAACTCTGTTCCGTCTGCCTGCTTCCCACCGGACTACAACTTGGATGTCTTCAAGTCCAATGTTTACAAATTCCTAATAAACCGCACCCTTAAGTAAACACTTCATCAAATCTCCACACTAACGTAATGTACTTGCAATAACCCTTATCCCTGAGTGACTTCCGGGCCTTGATAAGTGGTGATCACTGTGTAAAAAAAAAAAAAAAAAAAAAAAATTAATGTTTTTAGCCAATTTTTCGATATTTGTTGTCTGAAAGGTCGGACTTTAAAACGATACTGATCTTGGTAAAATCCGTCGCCTCTGTCGAAAGTTTTAGGTAGACATGCAAACATACATACATTTATATATTGGTAACTAAAAATTTCCGACTCAAACCGATTGAAAAGCTTGTCCTATCTCTGAATACGCTTTATGTCAAATTTCAAATGTTTAGACCAGAAATTGTCTGAGTAATTTGGTAGAGACTGCAGAGGTCAATTTTTTTTTAACATTGACCCCTATTATGACCCCTTAACATTTATTGTTTTGGGCTCAAATTATGTTATTAAGTTAGATCCATGTCCAAGGAACCTATATCTAAAATTTGAAGTGTTTAGATCCAAAATTGTCGGAGGAGTTTTGTAGAGTTCTCAAAGGTCAAATCGCTGAACTTTGACCCCTTAACAGCTAAGTTTCTGGCCGGAAACTGATCCCAAAGATTTTCCCAAATCTTAGTACCCTGTATATCAAATTTCGAGTCTGTAGACTTAAAATTGAGAAAGTTATTGCATAGGGAAATGTACACACACACAGACATACAGACACACAGATACACAGACACGTTCACTTTTATATATATATTCTATGATAATTATCAAATACCTACAGACACTAGCGTTTTATCCTTTCGGGAATCATCAGTGCAGGGTGTCACGATTTACACCGGTCGATAAATTTGAACTCAGCAGCAGAAGCCTTGTGTGACTCTATTAGCAAGGACAAAACCTATTTGGCCATCATTGATCGCGAGAAGCATTGTTGAAATTTAAACATTTATTTTTAAATGTTCATTAACGTCTGTCAGAGTGATCTAATCATTATATGATGATCCGAGCATAAAAGCTAAATTGACCGACTTTGTATTCTAATTGAACGTGTCCAACGATAAGAAACGAGTTTCTTAAAGGGGCTGATATAATTTTTTACTATAATAATCATTAAATACCTACAAACACTAGTGTTTCATCCTTTCAGGAATCATCAGTGCAGGGTGTCACGATTAACGTCAGTCGAAAGATTCGAACCTGGCAACAGAAGTCATTTCTAACTTCATTAACAAAGACCCAATCCATATGGCCACCGTTAACCGCAAGAAACACTGTTGAAATTTAAACATTTATTTTTTTAAATGTTTTAACATGCTGACATAATATATATACATATACATATATATATATATATATATATATATATATATATATATATATATATAATGCATATTGATCTTCATTATTGAGTGGAAGATGAACAGTGTATTTGATATCTCAATATAAATGTTTCACTGTCTCTTTCTCTCTTTCTCTCTCTCTCTCACTATGTGGAAATATATTTTATTATAATCCTTATTCAAGAAGCTCAATGTAATTACAGAGCAATATAATGAATAACGAAATTTCATATTCCAAAGTTCATGATGTTGACCATCTTATAATTTATTCCTTTAATTCAGTTGATGTTTACAATACTTTTGCGCTCCGAAACAGATACTGTCAAGGATTGTAAATCTCAACTGAATTAAAGAGATAAATTATAAGATGGTCAACATCATGAACTTTGGAATATGAACTTTCGTAATTTGAGGTTTCTATTTTCCAAAGGTAGGGTAACCAGTGAAATATAACGAGGTTCATACAAGAGTGCTCAATACAGAAGTAGGGCAGGTTACATTTGTCTTTACATAAGCAGTAGTTTGTTGCTACACAGTCATGAGCATGTTTCGGTCTACTAGTATTTACCAACTAGAGACCTCATCAGGCAACAGCCCTTATTTAGATTTTGAATTCCGTTTTCGAAAATAAGGGTTGTTGCCTGATGAGGTGTCTAGTTAGTAAATACTGGTAGACCGAAACATGCTCATGACTGTGTAGCAACAAACTACTGCTTATGTAAAGACAATATATATATGTGTGTGTGTGTGTGTGTGTGTGTGTGTGTGTGTGTGTGTGTGTGCGTATGTATGTATGTATGTATGCACGTGTGTTTGAAAAATGGTTGAAAATATCTATGTATTATGTGTTTGTATGTGTGTATGTATTATGTGTTTGTATGTGTGTATGTATTATGTGTTTGTATGTGTGTATGTATTATGTGTATATATTTGTGCGTATGTGTGCGTGTATAAATGACAGCACCAAATGTTATTCTTACCCAACAGCGTTTCCCATCCACCGCCCTACCATCGAAAGCAGAAGCATCCTCTCACCCCACCCACTCCGGCCTGTGCTCCAACATTCTCGTCAAACACAATTGCAAAAATACTGAAGAAACTTTTGTGGTGCCAAAAAAAAAAAAAAAAAAATAGCTTCCAAAAAAGTAACCGCCAAAAAGTCGAAAAGGAAAATGATTTATTTATGTAAAATGCTGTTTTATAAGATCCAAAATATCACACAGGCGTCCTCTCGTGTGTCGTTTTTTTTTTTTTTTTTTTACGTATTTATACAGGGTGGAACAATAAAAAGACGATATGATTCCATTTCCGTTTGACGAGAACCGTTTTTTTTTCTTTTTTTTCAGATCATCCACTTGTTGGCCAGTTGTGTACCAAACCCAATAGCGATAGGAGCCTTTTATCATATCTTAAAATGACACAATGTTCAATGATTGAGATCGGAGATGCGCCTCTGTACAACTTATGTTCTCTGCTGATCCAAGTTATGAAAACAGGACCATTGCCAGCAGCCTTAAAATGCATCGCTGGATTGCTATGAATAACACAAACATGCCCAGGGTGATGAAAACAAGTTTCCAGCTATGGTTATGGTCTTTGGTGTGGTTTCAAGTGAGGGCCACATCATGCCACCTCACATCTTCGAAGTCGGCTTCAAAGTCAACACCAAAGTGTACCTGGATGTGTTGAAGAGTGTGATGATCTCCTGGTGCAATCAGGTGGCCGCTGCCAGACTCTGGGTGTTGCAGCAGGACTTAGTACCGCCCCACAAGTCCAAAGAGATCCAGACTTAGCTTTAGTAGTAGTGATATGACTTTAGCCCCTTTTCTCATTGGCCCCCGCCTCCCCCCCACCTGACCTGAACCCACTGGACTACTTTGTTTGGTCATATGTCGAGAACATCACCAACATGACCTCCCACAATACTAAAGCCAGCCTGAACGTTGCCATCTGCCGAGTATTTACTGAGCTCCCGCTGGTACTTGTGGAAAAGGTATGCTCCCAGTTCTGGACCTGTACCGAGGCGATGATTGAGGCTGAAGGCGGCTTCATTAAATAGATATTAGCCCTACTGCATAA
>NC_136523.1:39566182-39611182 GCF_053919585.1 Euprymna scolopes | reverse complement strand
TATTATCTAATTTTTTTCTAAAGCTTACAGATGAATTTTCTACCATTTGGATTATCGATTATGCATTTGTATTTGTGCTTACCAATCAATCATACTGTATTATGGTGGGTGTTATTATTAGTAGGTACTAAATATGGATATGTTTTATACTGGTGGTATTATTATGATGGCGTATATATTTGTATTGTTGTTGTTCGTTTTAGGAGAGTCTTAGTGTGATATTTAGAGACAGTCTTAGGAGTGTTGAGTGTTCATATGTCTTAAGATGTTCATATTGTAAGAGATAGCATATTGGAGACATAAACAGGTATATATAAAGAGAGAGACAGTTCTGTATGAACGGGAGTGTTTCTATAAATATTGATACATATATTTCTTACCTATTTTTGAGATGATGATTTTCACAAAGTTCTTCTAAAATAAATCGACAATACCTTTTCTGCTGAATAACAACACGAAGACGCAGATACACAAAAATGATGACGTCCTTTATTTCATGACTGGTCCATGATTTCGCTTGAGAAATTCAAAGTTTCTTTACATGGTTATTTCTAAAACCCTCTTACTTCTAGAGGGTGTCTTGATTATAACGAAGAATCGGTTTGAACCTCTCTGCTCCTCTCCGACTCGTCTCCCAGACTCCCAGACTGCATCTAAAAACTCTACCTATATTGAGAACTTGTCACGTCATCGCATGATTAAACATGTGCTCATAAAGCACGTTGGATGACATGCGTCACGTTGCCAAACTTGACCCCGAGTTCAGTAACCTATTTTTCAAAATAACCTCTTTACAAAATATGTTTACAATTTCAATTGACGATTAAATTCCTTATTTTAATTTTCACAGAAACAAATTTCATTATTACATTCCTTTTCCATATACAGATATGTAAGCTAAACAATTGCAATTCCTTATTTCAATAACATTCTGTATTTATTTTAACTTATGATTGGAATTTTCAATTCCAAGTCTAGCTTCGCAAGTTCGAATCCTTGACTATCCTATTTCATATTTACATTTAAATAATTCCCTATTTTTTTACTTACATGAAAAGGGAACAGCCCTTTATTATGTAACAGTACATATATATATATATATATATATATATATACTGTTACATAATAAAGTATATATATATATATATATATATATATATACTTTATTATGTAACAGTATATATATATATATATATATATATATATATATATATATATATATATATATATCAACATATCTACCGTTGTATTTTGCTATTCTCACCTTCATCTTCAAACATGATTTCTACATGGAACTTGACCTTTGACCTGAATACTTCTATGTTATTTTCTAAAACAATGAGTTCCTTTTAAATTCATGTGTGGGTGTGTATTCAGATTCAAATCCCACATTTTTTTTCCTAAGTAAAAAAGAAGGCTTCCATTGTACGATCAATCATAAGAAACCAAATAAATAAAAATAATAAAAGAAAAAGAATTCGTTTAAAAAGCGTCTGTTTAATCTACGCGTTACTTTATGAAAATTTTAGTTAACGTTTATACACGAGAAAATAACAGGTTTCTTTTTTTTCTTCTTCTTTTTCATCTTCTCCTACTTCTCCTGTTTCCCTTTCTATTTTCAAAGGAGTCACCTCTTATCAAGTCTCGGAGGCCACTTGAGGATAAAAGGGTTAAAGAGTGTACAGTAGTCAATGGGACAATATCATAGTAATCGTTAGTAGTGGAAATTTGATAAATTGGATTACTTAAGGGGAACGGCTCGTTAAGAACTTGTTTATATTGGACTTGAAGACAACCATGTTTTAGTAAGCTGAAAAGCAGGAAAAAGCAGTTCTAAGAAAGAAGCTTTGTTAATGGAATTTACATTTAGGTTTAAGCACAGATAAAGAGTAGGGGAAACTATTGATAGTGGTTTCAGCTAGATGTGTGTTTTTCGTGACAGTTTGGCGAGAGGGACCTATAGATTAGAGCTTGAACGAGCACTTGCCATGAAAATAACAATAAAGGCTCGCAACGTCTCTTCTGTGGGAAAGAGATTGCAGGGAAGAGAAAGAGGTATCTCCTAATAGGCTACGAAGTCTATTTTGAACTCTGTCAAGGCAGGATAAGTCCTTTCTAGCAGCTCCTGTCCAGATGTGGCAACAGTACTCCATCGTTGGCCGTACCTGGCTTTTATATAGGTAGAGAATGGAATCAGCAGTGAGATATCTACTCGAGCGATAGAAGGATCCCACCATTTTTCCAACAATCTTGGCAACGGGCTTTATGTACGTGTTCCATTTCAGATCAGGAGTAAAGGGCAGACCCAGAAGCTTGTCAAAACATGGGGCCTCCCCAAGACGAGAGCCGTTCATTTCAATTAATGGCAGATGAGATCAAAACGTTGATGATGTAAAGATAGAAGCTTGGTTTTAGATGCATCAAAATTAACCAGCCATCTCTTTCCCTATTGCATCAAGTGCTCAAGATCAGAGGAGAAAGATTTAGAGAAAACTTGGTCGTTCCTTCTCCTCCTTTATTTCTTTTTTTATTTGAAGCAGCGACGAGTGTAAACATCTACATAAATATAGGGTTGGACGATAAAATTGTCGCCCCAGAAAAGACGACATAATTCCATTTCTGTTTGATGAAAATCGTTTTTGTTGTTGTTGTTGTTGCAGACCATCTACTAATACAGGGTGTCCAAAAAGTCACTGAAGGGATAAAAAATTTTGTCATTTCACCATTAATGATTTTTTTTTTTTCTATTCCAGACATTTTACCGATAATATTTTGAAAATTGCTTATGCATAAGTATAGCATCGAACAATGTACACAACTTGTAAAATTGTTTTACCAAAATCAGAAGTCAAAGCGCTTATCGACAGCATTTTTTGGTAAAAGATAGCCCAAGTCATAACACAATTCGGAACAACCCTGCAAGAATTGAAGAAAAACATCAGGAACGGAATAAGGAAGTTAAATCGCAATCCAGAGAATCTGCAATCTGTCATGAATAATGTTTTAGAAAGAGCTGCTGCCACATCTGGGCGGGAGCTGCTAAAAACAGCCTATCCTGCCATGACAGAGTACAAAATAGACTTCGTGGCTTAGTGGGGGATGCTCTTTTCTCTACCCTGCAACCTCTTTCCCACAGAAGAGACGTAGCGAGTCTGTCTTTGTTCTATCGTTATTTCCATAGCAAGTGCTCGTCTGAGCTCCATTCTCTGGTCCCCCCTCGCCAATCTTTTTAAAAAAACACCCGACTAGCTGAAACCACCATCAATAATTTTCCCCACTCTTTATCTGTGCCTAAATCAAAACGTAGATTCCATGAACAAAGCTTCTTTCTTAGAACTGCACGCCTGTGGAACTCTGTTCCGCTTGCCTGTTTCCCTCCCGACTTCAACCTGGATGTCTTCAAGTCCAACACAAACAAACTCCTGATGAACCGCCCCCCCTAAGTAATTACACCTTATCAATTCTCCAATACTATTGCTACACTATCCCATTGATTACTGTACACACAATAATCCTTATCCCCGAGTGGCCATTGGGCCTTGATAAGTGGTGAACTCCATGTAAAAAAAAAAAAAAAGCACAAATATGCAAAGCTAAAAGTAGGCAACATTTTAAAAGACATAACTTTAATAAATAATGTAGAACTCACTTCCGTTTTCCTGCTTTCCAGCTGACTACAATATGATCGTCTTCAAGTCCAATGTAAACAAGTTTTTGATAAGCCGTTCCCTTAAGTAATCAAATTTACCAAATTTACACTTCTAATGATTACTACATTGTCTCATTGACTACTGTACACTCTTTAACCCTTATCCTCGAGTGGCCTCTGGGCCATGATAAGTGGTGACTTCTTTGTAAAAAAAAAAAAAGAAGATAGATAGATAGATATTCAACTCGTAGGTAATGTTTTGCATATGAATTACAAAATATCTGATCAAATAATCCTTATACATTGTGAAATTTACTTTATGTATGAAAACCAAAAGGGGGAAATATAACATATGAGAAATTTGTATTATTTGGATTCGTCGGACTACTGTTCTCATCTTGAGTGTGATTTTTCACAACGTTTCGGTCGATGTAACCTCCAACCTTCTTCAAGTGCATCTTGTTGAACATAAGGACCCGTGGCGCAGTGGTTAGAGTACTTGGAAAAATCAATTGTAAAAAATGATATTCGCCTGAAGGTTGAAAGTTCAATCCTCAGTGTGGGCAACCGAAAAATACAATTACAAATTACTTAGGGCCTCTATCCAGTCATGGCTGACGGAACAAGAGCATACTACCCCCGTGAAGTAAATAAAGGGTTCCGCTCAAAATATCCAGTCCAGATTCCCAAGTTCAACAAAAACATTCCCAAGTTCGACAAGATATACCTGAAGAAGGTCGGAGGTTACATCGACCAAAACGTTGTGAAAAATGAAACTCAAGATGAGAACAGTAGTCCGATGAATCCAAATAATATGAATAACCAATCCTCATCTCAAAAATTAAAAAAAACGTCATATGAGAAATATTTGGAATCAAGTCTCCCTTTCCTAGATAGATAGATAGATAGATAGATAGATAGATGTTTTGGAGTTCATAGAGAACGAACATACAAAGTGACTTAGATAGATAGATGGATAGATAGATACTCTACTCGTAGGTAATGTTCATCTCATGACATACATTTTAATAAAGACAATCTTCAAAGACCATTAAATATTTACTTAGTGTAGAGAACTTTTTTTTTTTATTTTGCAGAACATGATTAAATTTTGCAAAGAGAAAGGAAAAACAAAAACAATAAAATCAATGTTTGGTGCATTTTCGGTCAGGAAATCAGTATCTTCGGACAGCCTGATCTGGTAGCACTAGGATTACTAAACATTAATGAATCCAAATAATACAAATAACCAATCCTAATCTCAAAAATTCAGAAACGTTATATGAGAAATATTTGGAATTGTCTTCCCTTGCTAGATAGATAGATAGATAGATAGATAGATATGAACAGATTGGGATAGATAGATAGATAGATAGATAGATATGAACAGATTGGGATAGATAGATAGATAGATATGAACAGATGGGAATAGATAGATAGATAGATAGATAGATAGATAGATAGATAGATAGATAGATATTCTACTCGTAAATAATGTTCATGACATACATTTTCATAAAGACAATCTTCAAAGACGAAATATTTACTTATTGTTGCTAATGGTATTTGGATGAAATGATTTTGCCGAGGAATTCTTTGAAGAATTTCTATGATGAGACTTGTGTGCTTAGCTTGCATTCAGAATGCAGCTTCGGCATCTTCTACGTTAGCACCACACATTGTTTCAAACTGAAAAGGATACACCAAGAAGCTGTAAACGATACTTTCTTGGCGAACACGGTGTCTCAAGGTCGACTGAGTAGCTCGCGAAAAGGAGGTGGCCATTTTGAAACTTGATAAAACTTTTTTTACTGACTCATTTCATTTCATTTTACGGCATATCAACCCTTTTTGGTTGTTTGGTGCATTTTAGGCCAGGAAGTCAGTATCTTTGGACAGCCTGATCTGGTGGCACTAGGATTACTAAACATTTCATTTTATTTTACGGCATAATCAACCTTTTTGAAGGTTAATTAAATGCCGAATTCAGCCATTTTGATAACGGTTTTTGTGCTTCAAATTCTTTTGTTTTTTTTTATAAGGGAATCACCACTTATCAAGGCCCAGAGGCCACTCGAGGATAAATGTTAAAGAGTGTACAGTGGCCAAACAGTAATCGTTAGTAGTGTAAATTTGGACAAATTGGATTACTTAAGGGGAACGACTCACCAAGAACTTGTTTACATTGGACTTGAAGACGGCCGTATTGTAGTCAGCTAGAAAGCAGGTAAACGGAAGAAAGTTCCACAGGTGTGCAGTTCTAAGAAAGAAGCTTTGTTCATGGAATCTATGTTTAGGTTTAGGTTTAGGCACAGATAAAGAGTAGGGGAAATTATTGATAGTGTTTTCAGCCAAACGAGTGTTTCTCGTGAATGTTTGGCAAGAGAGGATCATAGATTGGAGCTCAGATGAGCACTTGCCATGAAAGTAACGATATTTTAATATTTATTGATGGTGCTTAGTTTTTTTGTTTTGTTTAACAGCATATCAATACTTTTTGGGTAATTTAATGCCGAATTAAGTCATTTTTGTAAACCTTTTTCCTTCAACTCTATCTATCTGTCTATCTGTCTATCATCATCATCATCACATAGTCCTTCATAGCTAAAGATGACTAGCCAGGATCTCGGTGCTTTATCCTGCGGTGTTGTAGCATTCCGGGCTCAGTGTGGGAAGTTTCCCCACAAGTAGTGCATGGGAAATTACCAGGGTTGTTGCCTTTGGTAATGTTTTTGTTCAGACCTGGCCTTTATTTTTGCCTCTATTTCTGCCTTTCCTTAGTGAAGTCTACTGCGCCAGCAACTTTGGTCTGGTGCTAGCGCTTCCCAATTTTTCATTTTCATATCTGGAGAATTGGAAAATGGGTACAGAAAGATTGGTGGGCAGAAACTCCGGCACAAGGATGTGATAAAGCGCCAGCGCCACCTACTATTATATAAAAAGTAAATTTGCGTGTGTATGTGAAAGAGAGAGAGAGAGAGAGAGAGAGAGAGAGAGAGAGAGAGAGATAGTTTCCTATGGACTCCAAAACGGCTGGCTCGACATTTTTTTTTTTTTTATTTCACACAGATATACTTGATATATCTGGGCGCGTTCTTACGCAGGGTTTGTATCAGAATGCATCCGATAAGTATCAAAAATCAAAAAAAATCTGATTAAAGAAAGAAAGTCCGATACTGACCAAAGTTAACACTTTTATACAACCTAACATTACAAGTGCATTTGAGAAGTTTTATCACCGCACAAACAGAAAGGCCCAGCCTATAAAATAAACCATAGATTCTTTTATAGGACAGGGGTGTGTTCAAAATGAATGCTTTTATAGCACAATTGAACTACGATACTTGACTTCTGTACATTTACCTTTAATCCAAGTATAGGGTGGAACGATAAAATTGTGGCCCTAGAAAAACATGATTCCATTTCCATTTGATGAAAACCAGTTTTCTTTTTTTGTTGTAGACCATCTACTAGTTGGCCAGTTGTGTACAAATCTCAAGAGTGATATGAGCCTTCTATCATGTATGAAAGTGACACAATGTTTAACAACTAATGCTCTCTACCGATCCAAGTTATGACAACAGGACCATTGCCAGCACCCTCAAAGTGCAAATCCGGATAACAAAGACGTACCCAGGATGATGAAAACAGAGTTTCTGGACACTTGACATAAAGTGTATTGAGACTTGGGAAAATTTTTTTAATCGGTTTGCTGTCAAATTTGGCTCTCAAGATGTCAAAGTTCAACGATTTGACCTTTTAAAACTCTACCAAACTCCTCCGCCAATTTTGGGTTTAAACACTTGAAATTTTAGATGTAGTTTCCTTGGACATGGATTAAACTTTTAACTTGATTTGAGCCCAATACAATAAATGTTAAGAGGTCAAAATTGGGGTCAAAGTTTTTTAAAATTTGACCCCTCAGCCAATTTTTGGTCTAAACATTTGAAAATTTACATAAAGTGTATTCAGACATACAGCAAGCTTTTTAATCAGTTTTTGGCCGAAAATTTGGCTGCCAAGGAGTAAAAGTTCAAAAGATTTGACCTCTGCGGTCTCTAGCAAACTATTCAGCCAATTTTGGGTCTAAACATTTGAAATTTTACATAAAGGGCATTCAGACATGCTGCAAAATTTTTAATCAGTTTTGGGGCGAAAATTTGGCTGCCAAGAGGTCAAAGTCGAAAGAGTTGGTCTTTGCAGACTCTACCAAACTCCTCTGCCAATTTTGGGTCTAAACACTTAAAATTTTAGATGTAGGTTACCTGGACATGAGTCAAACTTTTTAATATATATATATATATATATATATATATATATGCACATAAAGTTATGAACAGTACATAGGGCCCGAGCAAAGCTGGGCTGAACTGCTAGTATATATATATATATATATATATATATATATATATATATATATAAGAGAGAGAATGAATAATAGGGGTATATACTTCTTTCTAAGAGAGATACGTGTTGTGAATGTGTCAGCGATTATGGGGCACCTTTCTTAGCGACAACACTATTACTAATTACATACATATACTCGCAACAAGAAAAGAAAAGCTTCTCTGATGATCTGTGATTTTCTCAGGCAACCACCAACAGCCGCAGCGGAGAGGGGGTGGTATCGGAGGGGGAGGGGATGAGGACGAGGAAGGCTGCACAAACAAAAAATGATATTTTTAGGCAAAGTTCACAATATGTAGAACCACTCGAAGAGAATGCAAGAATAGGCCGCTTTTGTGTTCGTCAGAAGCCTAATTTTGCAACATCCTTCAACCACCCTGAAGATCTACTATACCTCACCCCCCCCTCCTCCGGGCCGCACCCACTAATGCTAACCAGAATAATTTACCTGAATAAACAACAAGTCTAAAGAAAACGCTGGGCAGGCATAACAAAAAGATAAAAGGATATACCAATTGGTAGAACTAATGATGAGACGATTCTAGTATTTTGCTTGATTCCGATACAATTACCGATTCCGTTCTAAATCCTTGATTCCGATACAATTACCGATTCCGTTCTAAATTCCGATACAATTACCGATTCCGTTCTAAATTCTTGATTCCGATACAATTACTGATTCCGTTCTAAATTCTTGATTCCGATACAATTACCGATTCCGTTCTAAATTCCGATACAATTACCGATTCCGTTCTAAATTCTTGATTCCGATACAATTACTGATTCCGTTCTAAATTCTTGATTCCGATACAATTACCGATTCCGTTCTAAATTCTTGATTCCGATACAATTACCGATTCCGTTCTAAATTCTTGATTCCGATACAATTACCGATTCCGTTCTAAATCCTTGATTCCGATACAATTACTGATTCCGTTCTAAATTCTTGATTCCGATACAATTACCGATTCCGTTCTAAATTCTTGATTCCGATACAATTACTGATTCCGTTCTAAATTCTTGATTCCGATACAATTACTGATTCCGTTCTAAATTCTTGATTCCGATACAATTACCGATTCCGTTCTAAATTCTTGATTCCGATACAATTACCGATTCCGTTCTAAATTCTTGATTCCGATACAATTACTGATTCCGTTCTAAATTCTTGATTCCGATACAATTACCGATTCCGTTCTACATTCTTGATTCCGATACAATTACCGATTCCGTTCTAAATCCTTGATTCCGATACAATTACTGATTCCGTTCTAAATTCTTGATTCCGATACAATTACCAATTCCGTTCTACATTCTTGATTCCGATACAATTACCGATTCCGTTCTAAATTCTTGATTCCGATACAATTACCGATTCCGTTCTAAATTCTTGATTCCGATACAATTACCGATTCCGTTCTAAATTCTTGATTCCGATACAATTACCGATTCCGTTCTAAATTCTTGATTCCGATACAATTACCGATTCCGTTCTAAATTCTTGATTCCGATACAATTACCGATTCCGTTCTAAATTCTTGATTCCGATACAATTACGGATTCTGTTCTAATTATGAACCTTTCTCTTGGTGCACCACTATAGGTCCCCAACTAGAGCAGGCAATTAATTGATTTGATTTTTAAAATAATGGGCGATATCACCAATTTCAATGACAATAAAAAACTCATTGTGGAACATTGATTGATCATCATTCTTGCCCAGCCAGTTCGGGTCTCCCGGCTAGTTCAGAAACAAACCTCTCTTTCCATCATCAACGCTCTGACCCACATCTGATTCCTATTGAAATGAACGAAACTATTGAAATGAACAGACGTTCGCTGTTTAGACAATTTCTTGATCCGCCCTTCCTGATCTGAAATATATCAAATCCGTAGGGAAGGTCGCTGGAAACATGGTTCGATCATTCTACTGCTGCAGTAGATCTCTCACTGCCGATGCAATTCTATACCTGTATAGCGCGCCTTCGGATAGAGTACTGTTGCCACATCTGAGCAGAAGTTGCTCGAAGCACTCTATCTTACCTTGATAGAATTCAAAGTAGATTTTGTAATCTAGTAAGCGATGCCCATTTCTCTTCTCTGCGACCATCTTCCTACAGAAGAGATGTTACGAGCTTGTCTTTTCTATATCGCTATTTTCATGGCAAGTGTCCGACTGAGTTCCAATCCCTCTCGCCAATCTTTCACAGAAACACTCATCTAGCCAAAATCACCATCAATAAATTCCCCCACTCTCTATCGGTGCCTAAACCTAAACGTGGATTCCATGAACAAAGCTTTTTTCCTAGAACTGCCCACTTGTGGAACTCTGTTCTGCTGGTCTGCTTTCTAGCTGACTACAATATTGTTGTCTTCAAGTCCAACGTAAACAAGTTCTTACTGAACCATCCTCGTAAATAATCTAACTATACCAAATTTCCACAAAAACGATTATTACGCAACTGACCCAATGACTATAATACACACATTAACCCTTATCCTCAAGTGGCCTCCGGGCCTTGATATGCGATGATCCTTTTGTAAAAAAAAAAAAAAGCACAAATGTAAGGTGTGCCCCCCTACCCCAATGACCCGGCACAGTAAGGTTAAAATTCGCTTAGCGGCACCTGCATGGTGGTCGAAGAGATCCATTTTCCACCACACCGAAATCTAATTTTTAGCTAAGTACATTTTTTTTTTTTTTTTTTTGTATTTTCTTTGCACACTTTATCTTATATTTTATTCTATCCTTTTTAAACCAAACAAATCTAACCCTTCTATTTTATTTTATTTTATTTATTTTGTTATTTATTTTTTTGTTTTTTCTCGATGTAATTTTTATCTTATTTCTCTGACATCTTGACCCTTCTTGATTCACTTATTTTAAAAACAATTTCCTGACTAATTTCTTTTTTACCATGTCACATCGACGTAGTAATGCGGAGGGGGGAATCCCTATTTAGCTTATTTAGATGACAGAAGAACTTTTTTCCTTTTTTATGCATAATCTACTCTCATTGAAATAGATTAATTTAAATATGAAGTCGACCGCTTGACATATAAACACCCGAATTATTAACTGTGCCTAAAAATGAGTCGTAGACGAAAAAAAAGGCGCACGGACTTTCTTTACTGGTAAAGATCTCAGACAAGAAATTGTCTTGATTTCAGATTGCGTATTCGCTTCTATATTTCTTTTCAGCTTAATTGCCCAGTTTTTAATTTAATTCATGCCTGGCCAAGTTACTGTTGTAAAATCTAAATGTTACGAAGTTCAGGATCTATTCAAAATATATAAGCAGAATATTGGTTCTCTTTCCTTTCCTTCTCCTTAAAAAAGAAGAGAAAGCTCTCACTAAACGACCACAAATGTAAGGTGTGCCCCCCTACCCCAATGACCCGGCACAGTAAGGTTAAAATTCGCTTAGCGGCACCTGCATGGTGGTCGAAGAGATCCATTTTCCACCACACCGAAATCTAATTTTTAGCTAAGTACATTTTTTTTTTTTTTTTTTTGTATTTTCTTTGCACACTTTATCTTATATTTTATTCTATCCTTTTTAAACCAAACAAATCTAACCCTTCTATTTTATTTTATTTTATTTATTTTGTTATTTATTTTTTTGTTTTTTCTCGATGTAATTTTTATCTTATTTCTCTGACATCTTGACCCTTCTTGATTCACTTATTTTAAAAACAATTTCCTGACTAATTTCTTTTTTACCATGTCACATCGACGTAGTAATGCGGAGGGGGGAATCCCTATTTAGCTTATTTAGATGACAGAAGAACTTTTTTCCTTTTTTATGCATAATCTACTCTCATTGAAATAGATTAATTTAAATATGAAGTCGACCGCTTGACATATAAACACCCGAATTATTAACTGTGCCTAAAAATGAGTCGTAGACGAAAAAAAAGGCGCACGGACTTTCTTTACTGGTAAAGATCTCAGACAAGAAATTGTCTTGATTTCAGATTGCGTATTCGCTTCTATATTTCTTTTCAGCTTAATTGCCCAGTTTTTAATTTAATTCATGCCTGGCCAAGTTACTGTTGTAAAATCTAAATGTTACGAAGTTCAGGATCTATTCAAAATATATAAGCAGAATATTGGTTCTCTTTCCTTTCCTTCTCCTTAAAAAAGAAGAGAAAGCTCTCACTAAACGACCACAAATGTAAGGTGTGCCCCCCTACCCCAATGACCCGGCACAGTAAGGTTAAAATTCGCTTAGCGGCACCTGCATGGTGGTCGAAGAGATCCATTTTCCACCACACCGAAATCTAATTTTTAGCTAAGTACATTTTTTTTTTTTTTTTTTTGTATTTTCTTTGCACACTTTATCTTATATTTTATTCTATCCTTTTTAAACCAAACAAATCTAACCCTTCTATTTTATTTTATTTTATTTATTTTGTTATTTATTTTTTTGTTTTTTCTCGATGTAATTTTTATCTTATTTCTCTGACATCTTGACCCTTCTTGATTCACTTATTTTAAAAACAATTTCCTGACTAATTTCTTTTTTACCATGTCACATCGACGTAGTAATGCGGAGGGGGGAATCCCTATTTAGCTTATTTAGATGACAGAAGAACTTTTTTCCTTTTTTATGCATAATCTACTCTCATTGAAATAGATTAATTTAAATATGAAGTCGACCGCTTGACATATAAACACCCGAATTATTAACTGTGCCTAAAAATGAGTCGTAGACGAAAAAAAAGGCGCACGGACTTTCTTTACTGGTAAAGATCTCAGACAAGAAATTGTCTTGATTTCAGATTGCGTATTCGCTTCTATATTTCTTTTCAGCTTAATTGCCCAGTTTTTAATTTAATTCATGCCTGGCCAAGTTACTGTTGTAAAATCTAAATGTTACGAAGTTCAGGATCTATTCAAAATATATAAGCAGAATATTGGTTCTCTTTCCTTTCCTTCTCCTTAAAAAAGAAGAGAAAGCTCTCACTAAACGACCACAAATGTAAGGTGTGCCCCCCTACCCCAATGACCCGGCACAGTAAGGTTAAAATTCGCTTAGCGGCACCTGCATGGTGGTCGAAGAGATCCATTTTCCACCACACCGAAATCTAATTTTTAGCTAAGTACATTTTTTTTTTTTTTTTTTTGTATTTTCTTTGCACACTTTATCTTATATTTTATTCTATCCTTTTTAAACCAAACAAATCTAACCCTTCTATTTTATTTTATTTTATTTATTTTGTTATTTATTTTTTTGTTTTTTCTCGATGTAATTTTTATCTTATTTCTCTGACATCTTGACCCTTCTTGATTCACTTATTTTAAAAACAATTTCCTGACTAATTTCTTTTTTACCATGTCACATCGACGTAGTAATGCGGAGGGGGGAATCCCTATTTAGCTTATTTAGATGACAGAAGAACTTTTTTCCTTTTTTATGCATAATCTACTCTCATTGAAATAGATTAATTTAAATATGAAGTCGACCGCTTGACATATAAACACCCGAATTATTAACTGTGCCTAAAAATGAGTCGTAGACGAAAAAAAAGGCGCACGGACTTTCTTTACTGGTAAAGATCTCAGACAAGAAATTGTCTTGATTTCAGATTGCGTATTCGCTTCTATATTTCTTTTCAGCTTAATTGCCCAGTTTTTAATTTAATTCATGCCTGGCCAAGTTACTGTTGTAAAATCTAAATGTTACGAAGTTCAGGATCTATTCAAAATATATAAGCAGAATATTGGTTCTCTTTCCTTTCCTTCTCCTTAAAAAAGAAGAGAAAGCTCTCACTAAACGACCACAAATGTAAGGTGTGCCCCCCTACCCCAATGACCCGGCACAGTAAGGTTAAAATTCGCTTAGCGGCACCTGCATGGTGGTCGAAGAGATCCATTTTCCACCACACCGAAATCTAATTTTTAGCTAAGTACATTTTTTTTTTTTTTTTTTTTGTATTTTCTTTGCACACTTTATCTTATATTTTATTCTATCCTTTTTAAACCAAACAAATCTAACCCTTCTATTTTATTTTATTTTATTTATTTTGTTATTTATTTTTTTGTTTTTTCTCGATGTAATTTTTATCTTATTTCTCTGACATCTTGACCCTTCTTGATTCACTTATTTTAAAAACAATTTCCTGACTAATTTCTTTTTTACCATGTCACATCGACGTAGTAATGCGGAGGGGGGAATCCCTATTTAGCTTATTTAGATGACAGAAGAACTTTTTTCCTTTATGCATAATCTACTCTCATTGAAATAGATTAATTTAAATATGAAGTCGACCGCTTGACATATAAACACCCGAATTATTAACTGTGCCTAAAAATGAGTCGTAGACGAAAAAAAAGGCGCACGGACTTTCTTTACTGGTAAAGATCTCAGACAAGAAATTGTCTTGATTTCAGATTGCGTATTCGCTTCTATATTTCTTTTCAGCTTAATTGCCCAGTTTTTAATTTAATTCATGCCTGGCCAAGTTACTGTTGTAAAATCTAAATGTTACGAAGTTCAGGATCTATTCAAAATATATAAGCAGAATATTGGTTCTCTTTCCTTTCCTTCTCCTTAAAAAAGAAGAGAAAGCTCTCACTAAACGACCACAAATGTAAGGTGTGCCCCCCTACCCCAATGACCCGGCACAGTAAGGTTAAAATTCGCTTAGCGGCACCTGCATGGTGGTCGAAGAGATCCATTTTCCACCACACCGAAATCTAATTTTTAGCTAAGTACATTTTTTTTTTTTTTTTTTTTGTATTTTCTTTGCACACTTTATCTTATATTTTATTCTATCCTTTTTAAACCAAACAAATCTAACCCTTCTATTTTATTTTATTTTATTTATTTTGTTATTTATTTTTTTGTTTTTTCTCGATGTAATTTTTATCTTATTTCTCTGACATCTTGACCCTTCTTGATTCACTTATTTTAAAAACAATTTCCTGACTAATTTCTTTTTTACCATGTCACATCGACGTAGTAATGCGGAGGGGGGAATCCCTATTTAGCTTATTTAGATGACAGAAGAACTTTTTTCCTTTTTTATGCATAATCTACTCTCATTGAAATAGATTAATTTAAATATGAAGTCGACCGCTTGACATATAAACACCCGAATTATTAACTGTGCCTAAAAATGAGTCGTAGACGAAAAAAAAGGCGCACGGACTTTCTTTACTGGTAAAGATCTCAGACAAGAAATTGTCTTGATTTCAGATTGCGTATTCGCTTCTATATTTCTTTTCAGCTTAATTGCCCAGTTTTTAATTTAATTCATGCCTGGCCAAGTTACTGTTGTAAAATCTAAATGTTACGAAGTTCAGGATCTATTCAAAATATATAAGCAGAATATTGGTTCTCTTTCCTTTCCTTCTCCTTAAAAAAGAAGAGAAAGCTCTCACTAAACGACCACAAATGTAAGGTGTGCCCCCCTACCCCAATGACCCGGCACAGTAAGGTTAAAATTCGCTTAGCGGCACCTGCATGGTGGTCGAAGAGATCCATTTTCCACCACACCGAAATCTAATTTTTAGCTAAGTACATTTTTTTTTTTTTTTTTTTGTATTTTCTTTGCACACTTTATCTTATATTTTATTCTATCCTTTTTAAACCAAACAAATCTAACCCTTCTATTTTATTTTATTTTATTTATTTTGTTATTTATTTTTTTGTTTTTTCTCGATGTAATTTTTATCTTATTTCTCTGACATCTTGACCCTTCTTGATTCACTTATTTTAAAAACAATTTCCTGACTAATTTCTTTTTTACCATGTCACATCGACGTAGTAATGCGGAGGGGGGAATCCCTATTTAGCTTATTTAGATGACAGAAGAACTTTTTTCCTTTTTTATGCATAATCTACTCTCATTGAAATAGATTAATTTAAATATGAAGTCGACCGCTTGACATATAAACACCCGAATTATTAACTGTGCCTAAAAATGAGTCGTAGACGAAAAAAAAGGCGCACGGACTTTCTTTACTGGTAAAGATCTCAGACAAGAAATTGTCTTGATTTCAGATTGCGTATTCGCTTCTATATTTCTTTTCAGCTTAATTGCCCAGTTTTTAATTTAATTCATGCCTGGCCAAGTTACTGTTGTAAAATCTAAATGTTACGAAGTTCAGGATCTATTCAAAATATATAAGCAGAATATTGGTTCTCTTTCCTTTCCTTCTCCTTAAAAAAGAAGAGAAAGCTCTCACTAAACGACCACAAATGTAAGGTGTGCCCCCCTACCCCAATGACCCGGCACAGTAAGGTTAAAATTCGCTTAGCGGCACCTGCATGGTGGTCGAAGAGATCCATTTTCCACCACACCGAAATCTAATTTTTAGCTAAGTACATTTTTTTTTTTTTTTTTTTGTATTTTCTTTGCACACTTTATCTTATATTTTATTCTATCCTTTTTAAACCAAACAAATCTAACCCTTCTATTTTATTTTATTTTATTTATTTTGTTATTTATTTTTTTGTTTTTTCTCGATGTAATTTTTATCTTATTTCTCTGACATCTTGACCCTTCTTGATTCACTTATTTTAAAAACAATTTCCTGACTAATTTCTTTTTTACCATGTCACATCGACGTAGTAATGCGGAGGGGGGAATCCCTATTTAGCTTATTTAGATGACAGAAGAACTTTTTTCCTTTTTTATGCATAATCTACTCTCATTGAAATAGATTAATTTAAATATGAAGTCGACCGCTTGACATATAAACACCCGAATTATTAACTGTGCCTAAAAATGAGTCGTAGACGAAAAAAAAGGCGCACGGACTTTCTTTACTGGTAAAGATCTCAGACAAGAAATTGTCTTGATTTCAGATTGCGTATTCGCTTCTATATTTCTTTTCAGCTTAATTGCCCAGTTTTTAATTTAATTCATGCCTGGCCAAGTTACTGTTGTAAAATCTAAATGTTACGAAGTTCAGGATCTATTCAAAATATATAAGCAGAATATTGGTTCTCTTTCCTTTCCTTCTCCTTAAAAAAGAAGAGAAAGCTCTCACTAAACGACCACAAATGTAAGGTGTGCCCCCCTACCCCAATGACCCGGCACAGTAAGGTTAAAATTCGCTTAGCGGCACCTGCATGGTGGTCGAAGAGATCCATTTTCCACCACACCGAAATCTAATTTTTAGCTAAGTACATTTTTTTTTTTTTTTTTTTGTATTTTCTTTGCACACTTTATCTTATATTTTATTCTATCCTTTTTAAACCAAACAAATCTAACCCTTCTATTTTATTTTATTTTATTTATTTTGTTATTTATTTTTTTGTTTTTTCTCGATGTAATTTTTATCTTATTTCTCTGACATCTTGACCCTTCTTGATTCACTTATTTTAAAAACAATTTCCTGACTAATTTCTTTTTTACCATGTCACATCGACGTAGTAATGCGGAGGGGGGAATCCCTATTTAGCTTATTTAGATGACAGAAGAACTTTTTTCCTTTTTTATGCATAATCTACTCTCATTGAAATAGATTAATTTAAATATGAAGTCGACCGCTTGACATATAAACACCCGAATTATTAACTGTGCCTAAAAATGAGTCGTAGACGAAAAAAAAGGCGCACGGACTTTCTTTACTGGTAAAGATCTCAGACAAGAAATTGTCTTGATTTCAGATTGCGTATTCGCTTCTATATTTCTTTTCAGCTTAATTGCCCAGTTTTTAATTTAATTCATGCCTGGCCAAGTTACTGTTGTAAAATCTAAATGTTACGAAGTTCAGGATCTATTCAAAATATATAAGCAGAATATTGGTTCTCTTTCCTTTCCTTCTCCTTAAAAAAGAAGAGAAAGCTCTCACTAAACGACCACAAATGTAAGGTGTGCCCCCCTACCCCAATGACCCGGCACAGTAAGGTTAAAATTCGCTTAGCGGCACCTGCATGGTGGTCGAAGAGATCCATTTTCCACCACACCGAAATCTAATTTTTAGCTAAGTACATTTTTTTTTTTTTTTTTTTGTATTTTCTTTGCACACTTTATCTTATATTTTATTCTATCCTTTTTAAACCAAACAAATCTAACCCTTCTATTTTATTTTATTTTATTTATTTTGTTATTTATTTTTTTGTTTTTTCTCGATGTAATTTTTATCTTATTTCTCTGACATCTTGACCCTTCTTGATTCACTTATTTTAAAAACAATTTCCTGACTAATTTCTTTTTTACCATGTCACATCGACGTAGTAATGCGGAGGGGGGAATCCCTATTTAGCTTATTTAGATGACAGAAGAACTTTTTTCCTTTTTTATGCATAATCTACTCTCATTGAAATAGATTAATTTAAATATGAAGTCGACCGCTTGACATATAAACACCCGAATTATTAACTGTGCCTAAAAATGAGTCGTAGACGAAAAAAAAGGCGCACGGACTTTCTTTACTGGTAAAGATCTCAGACAAGAAATTGTCTTGATTTCAGATTGCGTATTCGCTTCTATATTTCTTTTCAGCTTAATTGCCCAGTTTTTAATTTAATTCATGCCTGGCCAAGTTACTGTTGTAAAATCTAAATGTTACGAAGTTCAGGATCTATTCAAAATATATAAGCAGAATATTGGTTCTCTTTCCTTTCCTTCTCCTTAAAAAAGAAGAGAAAGCTCTCACTAAACGACCACAAATGTAAGGTGTGCCCCCCTACCCCAATGACCCGGCACAGTAAGGTTAAAATTCGCTTAGCGGCACCTGCATGGTGGTCGAAGAGATCCATTTTCCACCACACCGAAATCTAATTTTTAGCTAAGTACATTTTTTTTTTTTTTTTTTTTGTATTTTCTTTGCACACTTTATCTTATATTTTATTCTATCCTTTTTAAACCAAACAAATCTAACCCTTCTATTTTATTTTATTTTATTTATTTTGTTATTTATTTTTTTGTTTTTTCTCGATGTAATTTTTATCTTATTTCTCTGACATCTTGACCCTTCTTGATTCACTTATTTTAAAAACAATTTCCTGACTAATTTCTTTTTTACCATGTCACATCGACGTAGTAATGCGGAGGGGGGAATCCCTATTTAGCTTATTTAGATGACAGAAGAACTTTTTTCCTTTTTTATGCATAATCTACTCTCATTGAAATAGATTAATTTAAATATGAAGTCGACCGCTTGACATATAAACACCCGAATTATTAACTGTGCCTAAAAATGAGTCGTAGACGAAAAAAAAGGCGCACGGACTTTCTTTACTGGTAAAGATCTCAGACAAGAAATTGTCTTGATTTCAGATTGCGTATTCGCTTCTATATTTCTTTTCAGCTTAATTGCCCAGTTTTTAATTTAATTCATGCCTGGCCAAGTTACTGTTGTAAAATCTAAATGTTACGAAGTTCAGGATCTATTCAAAATATATAAGCAGAATATTGGTTCTCTTTCCTTTCCTTCTCCTTAAAAAAGAAGAGAAAGCTCTCACTAAACGACCACAAATGTAAGGTGTGCCCCCCTACCCCAATGACCCGGCACAGTAAGGTTAAAATTCGCTTAGCGGCACCTGCATGGTGGTCGAAGAGATCCATTTTCCACCACACCGAAATCTAATTTTTAGCTAAGTACATTTTTTTTTTTTTTTTTTGTATTTTCTTTGCACACTTTATCTTATATTTTATTCTATCCTTTTTAAACCAAACAAATCTAACCCTTCTATTTTATTTTATTTTATTTATTTTGTTATTTATTTTTTTGTTTTTTCTCGATGTAATTTTTATCTTATTTCTCTGACATCTTGACCCTTCTTGATTCACTTATTTTAAAAACAATTTCCTGACTAATTTCTTTTTTACCATGTCACATCGACGTAGTAATGCGGAGGGGGGAATCCCTATTTAGCTTATTTAGATGACAGAAGAACTTTTTTCCTTTTTTATGCATAATCTACTCTCATTGAAATAGATTAATTTAAATATGAAGTCGACCGCTTGACATATAAACACCCGAATTATTAACTGTGCCTAAAAATGAGTCGTAGACGAAAAAAAAGGCGCACGGACTTTCTTTACTGGTAAAGATCTCAGACAAGAAATTGTCTTGATTTCAGATTGCGTATTCGCTTCTATATTTCTTTTCAGCTTAATTGCCCAGTTTTTAATTTAATTCATGCCTGGCCAAGTTACTGTTGTAAAATCTAAATGTTACGAAGTTCAGGATCTATTCAAAATATATAAGCAGAATATTGGTTCTCTTTCCTTTCCTTCTCCTTAAAAAAGAAGAGAAAGCTCTCACTAAACGACCACAAATGTAAGGTGTGCCCCCCTACCCCAATGACCCGGCACAGTAAGGTTAAAATTCGCTTAGCGGCACCTGCATGGTGGTCGAAGAGATCCATTTTCCACCACACCGAAATCTAATTTTTAGCTAAGTACATTTTTTTTTTTTTTTTTTTGTATTTTCTTTGCACACTTTATCTTATATTTTATTCTATCCTTTTTAAACCAAACAAATCTAACCCTTCTATTTTATTTTATTTTATTTATTTTGTTATTTATTTTTTTGTTTTTTCTCGATGTAATTTTTATCTTATTTCTCTGACATCTTGACCCTTCTTGATTCACTTATTTTAAAAACAATTTCCTGACTAATTTCTTTTTTACCATGTCACATCGACGTAGTAATGCGGAGGGGGGAATCCCTATTTAGCTTATTTAGATGACAGAAGAACTTTTTTCCTTTTTTATGCATAATCTACTCTCATTGAAATAGATTAATTTAAATATGAAGTCGACCGCTTGACATATAAACACCCGAATTATTAACTGTGCCTAAAAATGAGTCGTAGACGAAAAAAAAGGCGCACGGACTTTCTTTACTGGTAAAGATCTCAGACAAGAAATTGTCTTGATTTCAGATTGCGTATTCGCTTCTATATTTCTTTTCAGCTTAATTGCCCAGTTTTTAATTTAATTCATGCCTGGCCAAGTTACTGTTGTAAAATCTAAATGTTACGAAGTTCAGGATCTATTCAAAATATATAAGCAGAATATTGGTTCTCTTTCCTTTCCTTCTCCTTAAAAAAGAAGAGAAAGCTCTCACTAAACGACCACAAATGTAAGGTGTGCCCCCCTACCCCAATGACCCGGCACAGTAAGGTTAAAATTCGCTTAGCGGCACCTGCATGGTGGTCGAAGAGATCCATTTTCCACCACACCGAAATCTAATTTTTAGCTAAGTACATTTTTTTTTTTTTTTTTTGTATTTTCTTTGCACACTTTATCTTATATTTTATTCTATCCTTTTTAAACCAAACAAATCTAACCCTTCTATTTTATTTTATTTTATTTATTTTGTTATTTATTTTTTTGTTTTTTCTCGATGTAATTTTTATCTTATTTCTCTGACATCTTGACCCTTCTTGATTCACTTATTTTAAAAACAATTTCCTGACTAATTTCTTTTTTACCATGTCACATCGACGTAGTAATGCGGAGGGGGGAATCCCTATTTAGCTTATTTAGATGACAGAAGAACTTTTTTCCTTTTTTATGCATAATCTACTCTCATTGAAATAGATTAATTTAAATATGAAGTCGACCGCTTGACATATAAACACCCGAATTATTAACTGTGCCTAAAAATGAGTCGTAGACGAAAAAAAAGGCGCACGGACTTTCTTTACTGGTAAAGATCTCAGACAAGAAATTGTCTTGATTTCAGATTGCGTATTCGCTTCTATATTTCTTTTCAGCTTAATTGCCCAGTTTTTAATTTAATTCATGCCTGGCCAAGTTACTGTTGTAAAATCTAAATGTTACGAAGTTCAGGATCTATTCAAAATATATAAGCAGAATATTGGTTCTCTTTCCTTTCCTTCTCCTTAAAAAAGAAGAGAAAGCTCTCACTAAACGACCACAAATGTAAGGTGTGCCCCCCTACCCCAATGACCCGGCACAGTAAGGTTAAAATTCGCTTAGCGGCACCTGCATGGTGGTCGAAGAGATCCATTTTCCACCACACCGAAATCTAATTTTTAGCTAAGTACATTTTTTTTTTTTTTTTTTTGTATTTTCTTTGCACACTTTATCTTATATTTTATTCTATCCTTTTTAAACCAAACAAATCTAACCCTTCTATTTTATTTTATTTTATTTATTTTGTTATTTATTTTTTTGTTTTTTCTCGATGTAATTTTTATCTTATTTCTCTGACATCTTGACCCTTCTTGATTCACTTATTTTAAAAACAATTTCCTGACTAATTTCTTTTTTACCATGTCACATCGACGTAGTAATGCGGAGGGGGGAATCCCTATTTAGCTTATTTAGATGACAGAAGAACTTTTTTCCTTTTTTATGCATAATCTACTCTCATTGAAATAGATTAATTTAAATATGAAGTCGACCGCTTGACATATAAACACCCGAATTATTAACTGTGCCTAAAAATGAGTCGTAGACGAAAAAAAAGGCGCACGGACTTTCTTTACTGGTAAAGATCTCAGACAAGAAATTGTCTTGATTTCAGATTGCGTATTCGCTTCTATATTTCTTTTCAGCTTAATTGCCCAGTTTTTAATTTAATTCATGCCTGGCCAAGTTACTGTTGTAAAATCTAAATGTTACGAAGTTCAGGATCTATTCAAAATATATAAGCAGAATATTGGTTCTCTTTCCTTTCCTTCTCCTTAAAAAAGAAGAGAAAGCTCTCACTAAACGACCACAAATGTAAGGTGTGCCCCCCTACCCCAATGACCCGGCACAGTAAGGTTAAAATTCGCTTAGCGGCACCTGCATGGTGGTCGAAGAGATCCATTTTCCACCACACCGAAATCTAATTTTTAGCTAAGTACATTTTTTTTTTTTTTTTTTTGTATTTTCTTTGCACACTTTATCTTATATTTTATTCTATCCTTTTTAAACCAAACAAATCTAACCCTTCTATTTTATTTTATTTTATTTATTTTGTTATTTATTTTTTTGTTTTTTCTCGATGTAATTTTTATCTTATTTCTCTGACATCTTGACCCTTCTTGATTCACTTATTTTAAAAACAATTTCCTGACTAATTTCTTTTTTACCATGTCACATCGACGTAGTAATGCGGAGGGGGGAATCCCTATTTAGCTTATTTAGATGACAGAAGAACTTTTTTCCTTTTTTATGCATAATCTACTCTCATTGAAATAGATTAATTTAAATATGAAGTCGACCGCTTGACATATAAACACCCGAATTATTAACTGTGCCTAAAAATGAGTCGTAGACGAAAAAAAAGGCGCACGGACTTTCTTTACTGGTAAAGATCTCAGACAAGAAATTGTCTTGATTTCAGATTGCGTATTCGCTTCTATATTTCTTTTCAGCTTAATTGCCCAGTTTTTAATTTAATTCATGCCTGGCCAAGTTACTGTTGTAAAATCTAAATGTTACGAAGTTCAGGATCTATTCAAAATATATAAGCAGAATATTGGTTCTCTTTCCTTTCCTTCTCCTTAAAAAAGAAGAGAAAGCTCTCACTAAACGACCACAAATGTAAGGTGTGCCCCCCTACCCCAATGACCCGGCACAGTAAGGTTAAAATTCGCTTAGCGGCACCTGCATGGTGGTCGAAGAGATCCATTTTCCACCACACCGAAATCTAATTTTTAGCTAAGTACATTTTTTTTTTTTTTTTTTTGTATTTTCTTTGCACACTTTATCTTATATTTTATTCTATCCTTTTTAAACCAAACAAATCTAACCCTTCTATTTTATTTTATTTTATTTATTTTGTTATTTATTTTTTTGTTTTTTCTCGATGTAATTTTTATCTTATTTCTCTGACATCTTGACCCTTCTTGATTCACTTATTTTAAAAACAATTTCCTGACTAATTTCTTTTTTACCATGTCACATCGACGTAGTAATGCGGAGGGGGGAATCCCTATTTAGCTTATTTAGATGACAGAAGAACTTTTTTCCTTTTTTATGCATAATCTACTCTCATTGAAATAGATTAATTTAAATATGAAGTCGACCGCTTGACATATAAACACCCGAATTATTAACTGTGCCTAAAAATGAGTCGTAGACGAAAAAAAAGGCGCACGGACTTTCTTTACTGGTAAAGATCTCAGACAAGAAATTGTCTTGATTTCAGATTGCGTATTCGCTTCTATATTTCTTTTCAGCTTAATTGCCCAGTTTTTAATTTAATTCATGCCTGGCCAAGTTACTGTTGTAAAATCTAAATGTTACGAAGTTCAGGATCTATTCAAAATATATAAGCAGAATATTGGTTCTCTTTCCTTTCCTTCTCCTTAAAAAAGAAGAGAAAGCTCTCACTAAACGACCACAAATGTAAGGTGTGCCCCCCTACCCCAATGACCCGGCACAGTAAGGTTAAAATTCGCTTAGCGGCACCTGCATGGTGGTCGAAGAGATCCATTTTCCACCACACCGAAATCTAATTTTTAGCTAAGTACATTTTTTTTTTTTTTTTTTTGTATTTTCTTTGCACACTTTATCTTATATTTTATTCTATCCTTTTTAAACCAAACAAATCTAACCCTTCTATTTTATTTTATTTTATTTATTTTGTTATTTATTTTTTTGTTTTTTCTCGATGTAATTTTTATCTTATTTCTCTGACATCTTGACCCTTCTTGATTCACTTATTTTAAAAACAATTTCCTGACTAATTTCTTTTTTACCATGTCACATCGACGTAGTAATGCGGAGGGGGGAATCCCTATTTAGCTTATTTAGATGACAGAAGAACTTTTTTCCTTTTTTATGCATAATCTACTCTCATTGAAATAGATTAATTTAAATATGAAGTCGACCGCTTGACATATAAACACCCGAATTATTAACTGTGCCTAAAAATGAGTCGTAGACGAAAAAAAAGGCGCACGGACTTTCTTTACTGGTAAAGATCTCAGACAAGAAATTGTCTTGATTTCAGATTGCGTATTCGCTTCTATATTTCTTTTCAGCTTAATTGCCCAGTTTTTAATTTAATTCATGCCTGGCCAAGTTACTGTTGTAAAATCTAAATGTTACGAAGTTCAGGATCTATTCAAAATATATAAGCAGAATATTGGTTCTCTTTCCTTTCCTTCTCCTTAAAAAAGAAGAGAAAGCTCTCACTAAACGACCACAAATGTAAGGTGTGCCCCCCTACCCCAATGACCCGGCACAGTAAGGTTAAAATTCGCTTAGCGGCACCTGCATGGTGGTCGAAGAGATCCATTTTCCACCACACCGAAATCTAATTTTTAGCTAAGTACATTTTTTTTTTTTTTTTTTTTGTATTTTCTTTGCACACTTTATCTTATATTTTATTCTATCCTTTTTAAACCAAACAAATCTAACCCTTCTATTTTATTTTATTTTATTTATTTTGTTATTTATTTTTTTGTTTTTTCTCGATGTAATTTTTATCTTATTTCTCTGACATCTTGACCCTTCTTGATTCACTTATTTTAAAAACAATTTCCTGACTAATTTCTTTTTTACCATGTCACATCGACGTAGTAATGCGGAGGGGGGAATCCCTATTTAGCTTATTTAGATGACAGAAGAACTTTTTTCCTTTTTTATGCATAATCTACTCTCATTGAAATAGATTAATTTAAATATGAAGTCGACCGCTTGACATATAAACACCCGAATTATTAACTGTGCCTAAAAATGAGTCGTAGACGAAAAAAAAGGCGCACGGACTTTCTTTACTGGTAAAGATCTCAGACAAGAAATTGTCTTGATTTCAGATTGCGTATTCGCTTCTATATTTCTTTTCAGCTTAATTGCCCAGTTTTTAATTTAATTCATGCCTGGCCAAGTTACTGTTGTAAAATCTAAATGTTACGAAGTTCAGGATCTATTCAAAATATATAAGCAGAATATTGGTTCTCTTTCCTTTCCTTCTCCTTAAAAAAGAAGAGAAAGCTCTCACTAAACGACCACAAATGTAAGGTGTGCCCCCCTACCCCAATGACCCGGCACAGTAAGGTTAAAATTCGCTTAGCGGCACCTGCATGGTGGTCGAAGAGATCCATTTTCCACCACACCGAAATCTAATTTTTAGCTAAGTACATTTTTTTTTTTTTTTTTTTGTATTTTCTTTGCACACTTTATCTTATATTTTATTCTATCCTTTTTAAACCAAACAAATCTAACCCTTCTATTTTATTTTATTTTATTTATTTTGTTATTTATTTTTTTGTTTTTTCTCGATGTAATTTTTATCTTATTTCTCTGACATCTTGACCCTTCTTGATTCACTTATTTTAAAAACAATTTCCTGACTAATTTCTTTTTTACCATGTCACATCGACGTAGTAATGCGGAGGGGGGAATCCCTATTTAGCTTATTTAGATGACAGAAGAACTTTTTTCCTTTTTTATGCATAATCTACTCTCATTGAAATAGATTAATTTAAATATGAAGTCGACCGCTTGACATATAAACACCCGAATTATTAACTGTGCCTAAAAATGAGTCGTAGACGAAAAAAAAGGCGCACGGACTTTCTTTACTGGTAAAGATCTCAGACAAGAAATTGTCTTGATTTCAGATTGCGTATTCGCTTCTATATTTCTTTTCAGCTTAATTGCCCAGTTTTTAATTTAATTCATGCCTGGCCAAGTTACTGTTGTAAAATCTAAATGTTACGAAGTTCAGGATCTATTCAAAATATATAAGCAGAATATTGGTTCTCTTTCCTTTCCTTCTCCTTAAAAAAGAAGAGAAAGCTCTCACTAAACGACCACAAATGTAAGGTGTGCCCCCCTACCCCAATGACCCGGCACAGTAAGGTTAAAATTCGCTTAGCGGCACCTGCATGGTGGTCGAAGAGATCCATTTTCCACCACACCGAAATCTAATTTTTAGCTAAGTACATTTTTTTTTTTTTTTTTTTGTATTTTCTTTGCACACTTTATCTTATATTTTATTCTATCCTTTTTAAACCAAACAAATCTAACCCTTCTATTTTATTTTATTTTATTTATTTTGTTATTTATTTTTTTGTTTTTTCTCGATGTAATTTTTATCTTATTTCTCTGACATCTTGACCCTTCTTGATTCACTTATTTTAAAAACAATTTCCTGACTAATTTCTTTTTTACCATGTCACATCGACGTAGTAATGCGGAGGGGGGAATCCCTATTTAGCTTATTTAGATGACAGAAGAACTTTTTTCCTTTTTTATGCATAATCTACTCTCATTGAAATAGATTAATTTAAATATGAAGTCGACCGCTTGACATATAAACACCCGAATTATTAACTGTGCCTAAAAATGAGTCGTAGACGAAAAAAAAGGCGCACGGACTTTCTTTACTGGTAAAGATCTCAGACAAGAAATTGTCTTGATTTCAGATTGTGTATTCGCTTCTATATTTCTTTTCAGCTTAATTGCCCAGTTTTTAATTTAATTCATGCCTGGCCAAGTTACTGTTGTAAAATCTAAATGTTACGAAGTTCAGGATCTATTCAAAATATATAAGCAGAATATTGGTTCTCTTTCCTTTCCTTCTCCTTAAAAAAGAAGAGAAAGCTCTCACTAAACGACCACAAATGTAAGGTGTGCCCCCCTACCCCAATGACCCGGCACAGTAAGGTTAAAATTCGCTTAGCGGCACCTGCATGGTGGTCGAAGAGATCCATTTTCCACCACACCGAAATCTAATTTTTAGCTAAGTACATTTTTTTTTTTTTTTTTTTGTATTTTCTTTGCACACTTTATCTTATATTTTATTCTATCCTTTTTAAACCAAACAAATCTAACCCTTCTATTTTATTTTATTTTATTTATTTTGTTATTTATTTTTTTGTTTTTTCTCGATGTAATTTTTATCTTATTTCTCTGACATCTTGACCCTTCTTGATTCACTTATTTTAAAAACAATTTCCTGACTAATTTCTTTTTTACCATGTCACATCGACGTAGTAATGCGGAGGGGGGAATCCCTATTTAGCTTATTTAGATGACAGAAGAACTTTTCCTTTTTTATGCATAATCTACTCTCATTGAAATAGATTAATTTAAATATGAAGTCGACCGCTTGACATATAAACACCCGAATTATTAACTGTGCCTAAAAATGAGTCGTAGACGAAAAAAAAGGCGCACGGACTTTCTTTACTGGTAAAGATCTCAGACAAGAAATTGTCTTGATTTCAGATTGCGTATTCGCTTCTATATTTCTTTTCAGCTTAATTGCCCAGTTTTTAATTTAATTCATGCCTGGCCAAGTTACTGTTGTAAAATCTAAATGTTACGAAGTTCAGGATCTATTCAAAATATATAAGCAGAATATTGGTTCTCTTTCCTTTCCTTCTCCTTAAAAAAGAAGAGAAAGCTCTCACTAAACGACCACAAATGTAAGGTGTGCCCCCCTACCCCAATGACCCGGCACAGTAAGGTTAAAATTCGCTTAGCGGCACCTGCATGGTGGTCGAAGAGATCCATTTTCCACCACACCGAAATCTAATTTTTAGCTAAGTACATTTTTTTTTTTTTTTTTTTGTATTTTCTTTGCACACTTTATCTTATATTTTATTCTATCCTTTTTAAACCAAACAAATCTAACCCTTCTATTTTATTTTATTTTATTTATTTTGTTATTTATTTTTTTGTTTTTTCTCGATGTAATTTTTATCTTATTTCTCTGACATCTTGACCCTTCTTGATTCACTTATTTTAAAAACAATTTCCTGACTAATTTCTTTTTTACCATGTCACATCGACGTAGTAATGCGGAGGGGGGAATCCCTATTTAGCTTATTTAGATGACAGAAGAACTTTTTTCCTTTTTTATGCATAATCTACTCTCATTGAAATAGATTAATTTAAATATGAAGTCGACCGCTTGACATATAAACACCCGAATTATTAACTGTGCCTAAAAATGAGTCGTAGACGAAAAAAAAGGCGCACGGACTTTCTTTACTGGTAAAGATCTCAGACAAGAAATTGTCTTGATTTCAGATTGCGTATTCGCTTCTATATTTCTTTTCAGCTTAATTGCCCAGTTTTTAATTTAATTCATGCCTGGCCAAGTTACTGTTGTAAAATCTAAATGTTACGAAGTTCAGGATCTATTCAAAATATATAAGCAGAATATTGGTTCTCTTTCCTTTCCTTCTCCTTAAAAAAGAAGAGAAAGCTCTCACTAAACGACCACAAATGTAAGGTGTGCCCCCCTACCCCAATGACCCGGCACAGTAAGGTTAAAATTCGCTTAGCGGCACCTGCATGGTGGTCGAAGAGATCCATTTTCCACCACACCGAAATCTAATTTTTAGCTAAGTACATTTTTTTTTTTTTTTTTTTGTATTTTCTTTGCACACTTTATCTTATATTTTATTCTATCCTTTTTAAACCAAACAAATCTAACCCTTCTATTTTATTTTATTTTATTTATTTTGTTATTTATTTTTTTGTTTTTTCTCGATGTAATTTTTATCTTATTTCTCTGACATCTTGACCCTTCTTGATTCACTTATTTTAAAAACAATTTCCTGACTAATTTCTTTTTTACCATGTCACATCGACGTAGTAATGCGGAGGGGGGAATCCCTATTTAGCTTATTTAGATGACAGAAGAACTTTTTTCCTTTTTTATGCATAATCTACTCTCATTGAAATAGATTAATTTAAATATGAAGTCGACCGCTTGACATATAAACACCCGAATTATTAACTGTGCCTAAAAATGAGTCGTAGACGAAAAAAAAGGCGCACGGACTTTCTTTACTGGTAAAGATCTCAGACAAGAAATTGTCTTGATTTCAGATTGCGTATTCGCTTCTATATTTCTTTTCAGCTTAATTGCCCAGTTTTTAATTTAATTCATGCCTGGCCAAGTTACTGTTGTAAAATCTAAATGTTACGAAGTTCAGGATCTATTCAAAATATATAAGCAGAATATTGGTTCTCTTTCCTTTCCTTCTCCTTAAAAAAGAAGAGAAAGCTCTCACTAAACGACCACAAATGTAAGGTGTGCCCCCCTACCCCAATGACCCGGCACAGTAAGGTTAAAATTCGCTTAGCGGCACCTGCATGGTGGTCGAAGAGATCCATTTTCCACCACACCGAAATCTAATTTTTAGCTAAGTACATTTTTTTTTTTTTTTTTTTGTATTTTCTTTGCACACTTTATCTTATATTTTATTCTATCCTTTTTAAACCAAACAAATCTAACCCTTCTATTTTATTTTATTTTATTTATTTTGTTATTTATTTTTTTGTTTTTTCTCGATGTAATTTTTATCTTATTTCTCTGACATCTTGACCCTTCTTGATTCACTTATTTTAAAAACAATTTCCTGACTAATTTCTTTTTTACCATGTCACATCGACGTAGTAATGCGGAGGGGGGAATCCCTATTTAGCTTATTTAGATGACAGAAGAACTTTTTTCCTTTTTTATGCATAATCTACTCTCATTGAAATAGATTAATTTAAATATGAAGTCGACCGCTTGACATATAAACACCCGAATTATTAACTGTGCCTAAAAATGAGTCGTAGACGAAAAAAAAGGCGCACGGACTTTCTTTACTGGTAAAGATCTCAGACAAGAAATTGTCTTGATTTCAGATTGCGTATTCGCTTCTATATTTCTTTTCAGCTTAATTGCCCAGTTTTTAATTTAATTCATGCCTGGCCAAGTTACTGTTGTAAAATCTAAATGTTACGAAGTTCAGGATCTATTCAAAATATATAAGCAGAATATTGGTTCTCTTTCCTTTCCTTCTCCTTAAAAAAGAAGAGAAAGCTCTCACTAAACGACCACAAATGTAAGGTGTGCCCCCCTACCCCAATGACCCGGCACAGTAAGGTTAAAATTCGCTTAGCGGCACCTGCATGGTGGTCGAAGAGATCCATTTTCCACCACACCGAAATCTAATTTTTAGCTAAGTACATTTTTTTTTTTTTTTTTTTGTATTTTCTTTGCACACTTTATCTTATATTTTATTCTATCCTTTTTAAACCAAACAAATCTAACCCTTCTATTTTATTTTATTTTATTTATTTTGTTATTTATTTTTTTGTTTTTTCTCGATGTAATTTTTATCTTATTTCTCTGACATCTTGACCCTTCTTGATTCACTTATTTTAAAAACAATTTCCTGACTAATTTCTTTTTTACCATGTCACATCGACGTAGTAATGCGGAGGGGGGAATCCCTATTTAGCTTATTTAGATGACAGAAGAACTTTTTTCCTTTTTTATGCATAATCTACTCTCATTGAAATAGATTAATTTAAATATGAAGTCGACCGCTTGACATATAAACACCCGAATTATTAACTGTGCCTAAAAATGAGTCGTAGACGAAAAAAAAGGCGCACGGACTTTCTTTACTGGTAAAGATCTCAGACAAGAAATTGTCTTGATTTCAGATTGCGTATTCGCTTCTATATTTCTTTTCAGCTTAATTGCCCAGTTTTTAATTTAATTCATGCCTGGCCAAGTTACTGTTGTAAAATCTAAATGTTACGAAGTTCAGGATCTATTCAAAATATATAAGCAGAATATTGGTTCTCTTTCCTTTCCTTCTCCTTAAAAAAGAAGAGAAAGCTCTCACTAAACGACCACAAATGTAAGGTGTGCCCCCCTACCCCAATGACCCGGCACAGTAAGGTTAAAATTCGCTTAGCGGCACCTGCATGGTGGTCGAAGAGATCCATTTTCCACCACACCGAAATCTAATTTTTAGCTAAGTACATTTTTTTTTTTTTTTTTTTGTATTTTCTTTGCACACTTTATCTTATATTTTATTCTATCCTTTTTAAACCAAACAAATCTAACCCTTCTATTTTATTTTATTTTATTTATTTTGTTATTTATTTTTTTGTTTTTTCTCGATGTAATTTTTATCTTATTTCTCTGACATCTTGACCCTTCTTGATTCACTTATTTTAAAAACAATTTCCTGACTAATTTCTTTTTTACCATGTCACATCGACGTAGTAATGCGGAGGGGGGAATCCCTATTTAGCTTATTTAGATGACAGAAGAACTTTTTTCCTTTTTTATGCATAATCTACTCTCATTGAAATAGATTAATTTAAATATGAAGTCGACCGCTTGACATATAAACACCCGAATTATTAACTGTGCCTAAAAATGAGTCGTAGACGAAAAAAAAGGCGCACGGACTTTCTTTACTGGTAAAGATCTCAGACAAGAAATTGTCTTGATTTCAGATTGCGTATTCGCTTCTATATTTCTTTTCAGCTTAATTGCCCAGTTTTTAATTTAATTCATGCCTGGCCAAGTTACTGTTGTAAAATCTAAATGTTACGAAGTTCAGGATCTATTCAAAATATATAAGCAGAATATTGGTTCTCTTTCCTTTCCTTCTCCTTAAAAAAGAAGAGAAAGCTCTCACTAAACGACCACAAATGTAAGGTGTGCCCCCCTACCCCAATGACCCGGCACAGTAAGGTTAAAATTCGCTTAGCGGCACCTGCATGGTGGTCGAAGAGATCCATTTTCCACCACACCGAAATCTAATTTTTAGCTAAGTACATTTTTTTTTTTTTTTTTTTGTATTTTCTTTGCACACTTTATCTTATATTTTATTCTATCCTTTTTAAACCAAACAAATCTAACCCTTCTATTTTATTTTATTTATTTTGTTATTTATTTTTTTGTTTTTTCTCGATGTAATTTTTATCTTATTTCTCTGACATCTTGACCCTTCTTGATTCACTTATTTTAAAAACAATTTCCTGACTAATTTCTTTTTTACCATGTCACATCGACGTAGTAATGCGGAGGGGGGAATCCCTATTTAGCTTATTTAGATGACAGAAGAACTTTTTTCCTTTTTTATGCATAATCTACTCTCATTGAAATAGATTAATTTAAATATGAAGTCGACCGCTTGACATATAAACACCCGAATTATTAACTGTGCCTAAAAATGAGTCGTAGACGAAAAAAAAGGCGCACGGACTTTCTTTACTGGTAAAGATCTCAGACAAGAAATTGTCTTGATTTCAGATTGCGTATTCGCTTCTATATTTCTTTTCAGCTTAATTGCCCAGTTTTTAATTTAATTCATGCCTGGCCAAGTTACTGTTGTAAAATCTAAATGTTACGAAGTTCAGGATCTATTCAAAATATATAAGCAGAATATTGGTTCTCTTTCCTTTCCTTCTCCTTAAAAAAGAAGAGAAAGCTCTCACTAAACGACCACAAATGTAAGGTGTGCCCCCCTACCCCAATGACCCGGCACAGTAAGGTTAAAATTCGCTTAGCGGCACCTGCATGGTGGTCGAAGAGATCCATTTTCCACCACACCGAAATCTAATTTTTAGCTAAGTACATTTTTTTTTTTTTTTTTTTGTATTTTCTTTGCACACTTTATCTTATATTTTATTCTATCCTTTTTAAACCAAACAAATCTAACCCTTCTATTTTATTTTATTTTATTTATTTTGTTATTTATTTTTTTGTTTTTTCTCGATGTAATTTTTATCTTATTTCTCTGACATCTTGACCCTTCTTGATTCACTTATTTTAAAAACAATTTCCTGACTAATTTCTTTTTTACCATGTCACATCGACGTAGTAATGCGGAGGGGGGAATCCCTATTTAGCTTATTTAGATGACAGAAGAACTTTTTTCCTTTTTTATGCATAATCTACTCTCATTGAAATAGATTAATTTAAATATGAAGTCGACCGCTTGACATATAAACACCCGAATTATTAACTGTGCCTAAAAATGAGTCGTAGACGAAAAAAAAGGCGCACGGACTTTCTTTACTGGTAAAGATCTCAGACAAGAAATTGTCTTGATTTCAGATTGCGTATTCGCTTCTATATTTCTTTTCAGCTTAATTGCCCAGTTTTTAATTTAATTCATGCCTGGCCAAGTTACTGTTGTAAAATCTAAATGTTACGAAGTTCAGGATCTATTCAAAATATATAAGCAGAATATTGGTTCTCTTTCCTTTCCTTCTCCTTAAAAAAGAAGAGAAAGCTCTCACTAAACGACCACAAATGTAAGGTGTGCCCCCCTACCCCAATGACCCGGCACAGTAAGGTTAAAATTCGCTTAGCGGCACCTGCATGGTGGTCGAAGAGATCCATTTTCCACCACACCGAAATCTAATTTTTAGCTAAGTACATTTTTTTTTTTTTTTTTGTATTTTCTTTGCACACTTTATCTTATATTTTATTCTATCCTTTTTAAACCAAACAAATCTAACCCTTCTATTTTATTTTATTTTATTTATTTTGTTATTTATTTTTTTGTTTTTTCTCGATGTAATTTTTATCTTATTTCTCTGACATCTTGACCCTTCTTGATTCACTTATTTTAAAAACAATTTCCTGACTAATTTCTTTTTTACCATGTCACATCGACGTAGTAATGCGGAGGGGGGAATCCCTATTTAGCTTATTTAGATGACAGAAGAACTTTTTTCCTTTTTTATGCATAATCTACTCTCATTGAAATAGATTAATTTAAATATGAAGTCGACCGCTTGACATATAAACACCCGAATTATTAACTGTGCCTAAAAATGAGTCGTAGACGAAAAAAAAGGCGCACGGACTTTCTTTACTGGTAAAGATCTCAGACAAGAAATTGTCTTGATTTCAGATTGCGTATTCGCTTCTATATTTCTTTTCAGCTTAATTGCCCAGTTTTTAATTTAATTCATGCCTGGCCAAGTTACTGTTGTAAAATCTAAATGTTACGAAGTTCAGGATCTATTCAAAATATATAAGCAGAATATTGGTTCTCTTTCCTTTCCTTCTCCTTAAAAAAGAAGAGAAAGCTCTCACTAAACGACCACAAATGTAAGGTGTGCCCCCCTACCCCAATGACCCGGCACAGTAAGGTTAAAATTCGCTTAGCGGCACCTGCATGGTGGTCGAAGAGATCCATTTTCCACCACACCGAAATCTAATTTTTAGCTAAGTACATTTTTTTTTTTTTTTTTTTGTATTTTCTTTGCACACTTTATCTTATATTTTATTCTATCCTTTTTAAACCAAACAAATCTAACCCTTCTATTTTATTTTATTTTATTTATTTTGTTATTTATTTTTTTGTTTTTTCTCGATGTAATTTTTATCTTATTTCTCTGACATCTTGACCCTTCTTGATTCACTTATTTTAAAAACAATTTCCTGACTAATTTCTTTTTTACCATGTCACATCGACGTAGTAATGCGGAGGGGGGAATCCCTATTTAGCTTATTTAGATGACAGAAGAACTTTTTTCCTTTTTTATGCATAATCTACTCTCATTGAAATAGATTAATTTAAATATGAAGTCGACCGCTTGACATATAAACACCCGAATTATTAACTGTGCCTAAAAATGAGTCGTAGACGAAAAAAAAGGCGCACGGACTTTCTTTACTGGTAAAGATCTCAGACAAGAAATTGTCTTGATTTCAGATTGCGTATTCGCTTCTATATTTCTTTTCAGCTTAATTGCCCAGTTTTTAATTTAATTCATGCCTGGCCAAGTTACTGTTGTAAAATCTAAATGTTACGAAGTTCAGGATCTATTCAAAATATATAAGCAGAATATTGGTTCTCTTTCCTTTCCTTCTCCTTAAAAAAGAAGAGAAAGCTCTCACTAAACGACCACAAATGTAAGGTGTGCCCCCCTACCCCAATGACCCGGCACAGTAAGGTTAAAATTCGCTTAGCGGCACCTGCATGGTGGTCGAAGAGATCCATTTTCCACCACACCGAAATCTAATTTTTAGCTAAGTACATTTTTTTTTTTTTTTTTTGTATTTTCTTTGCACACTTTATCTTATATTTTATTCTATCCTTTTTAAACCAAACAAATCTAACCCTTCTATTTTATTTTATTTTATTTATTTTGTTATTTATTTTTTTGTTTTTTCTCGATGTAATTTTTATCTTATTTCTCTGACATCTTGACCCTTCTTGATTCACTTATTTTAAAAACAATTTCCTGACTAATTTCTTTTTTACCATGTCACATCGACGTAGTAATGCGGAGGGGGGAATCCCTATTTAGCTTATTTAGATGACAGAAGAACTTTTTTCCTTTTTTATGCATAATCTACTCTCATTGAAATAGATTAATTTAAATATGAAGTCGACCGCTTGACATATAAACACCCGAATTATTAACTGTGCCTAAAAATGAGTCGTAGACGAAAAAAAAGGCGCACGGACTTTCTTTACTGGTAAAGATCTCAGACAAGAAATTGTCTTGATTTCAGATTGCGTATTCGCTTCTATATTTCTTTTCAGCTTAATTGCCCAGTTTTTAATTTAATTCATGCCTGGCCAAGTTACTGTTGTAAAATCTAAATGTTACGAAGTTCAGGATCTATTCAAAATATATAAGCAGAATATTGGTTCTCTTTCCTTTCCTTCTCCTTAAAAAAGAAGAGAAAGCTCTCACTAAACGACCACAAATGTAAGGTGTGCCCCCCTACCCCAATGACCCGGCACAGTAAGGTTAAAATTCGCTTAGCGGCACCTGCATGGTGGTCGAAGAGATCCATTTTCCACCACACCGAAATCTAATTTTTAGCTAAGTACATTTTTTTTTTTTTTTTTTTTGTATTTTCTTTGCACACTTTATCTTATATTTTATTCTATCCTTTTTAAACCAAACAAATCTAACCCTTCTATTTTATTTTATTTTATTTATTTTGTTATTTATTTTTTTGTTTTTTCTCGATGTAATTTTTATCTTATTTCTCTGACATCTTGACCCTTCTTGATTCACTTATTTTAAAAACAATTTCCTGACTAATTTCTTTTTTACCATGTCACATCGACGTAGTAATGCGGAGGGGGGAATCCCTATTTAGCTTATTTAGATGACAGAAGAACTTTTTTCCTTTTTTATGCATAATCTACTCTCATTGAAATAGATTAATTTAAATATGAAGTCGACCGCTTGACATATAAACACCCGAATTATTAACTGTGCCTAAAAATGAGTCGTAGACGAAAAAAAAGGCGCACGGACTTTCTTTACTGGTAAAGATCTCAGACAAGAAATTGTCTTGATTTCAGATTGCGTATTCGCTTCTATATTTCTTTTCAGCTTAATTGCCCAGTTTTTAATTTAATTCATGCCTGGCCAAGTTACTGTTGTAAAATCTAAATGTTACGAAGTTCAGGATCTATTCAAAATATATAAGCAGAATATTGGTTCTCTTTCCTTTCCTTCTCCTTAAAAAAGAAGAGAAAGCTCTCACTAAACGACCACAAATGTAAGGTGTGCCCCCCTACCCCAATGACCCGGCACAGTAAGGTTAAAATTCGCTTAGCGGCACCTGCATGGTGGTCGAAGAGATCCATTTTCCACCACACCGAAATCTAATTTTTAGCTAAGTACATTTTTTTTTTTTTTTTTTTGTATTTTCTTTGCACACTTTATCTTATATTTTATTCTATCCTTTTTAAACCAAACAAATCTAACCCTTCTATTTTATTTTATTTTATTTATTTTGTTATTTATTTTTTTGTTTTTTCTCGATGTAATTTTTATCTTATTTCTCTGACATCTTGACCCTTCTTGATTCACTTATTTTAAAAACAATTTCCTGACTAATTTCTTTTTTACCATGTCACATCGACGTAGTAATGCGGAGGGGGGAATCCCTATTTAGCTTATTTAGATGACAGAAGAACTTTTTTCCTTTTTTATGCATAATCTACTCTCATTGAAATAGATTAATTTAAATATGAAGTCGACCGCTTGACATATAAACACCCGAATTATTAACTGTGCCTAAAAATGAGTCGTAGACGAAAAAAAAGGCGCACGGACTTTCTTTACTGGTAAAGATCTCAGACAAGAAATTGTCTTGATTTCAGATTGCGTATTCGCTTCTATATTTCTTTTCAGCTTAATTGCCCAGTTTTTAATTTAATTCATGCCTGGCCAAGTTACTGTTGTAAAATCTAAATGTTACGAAGTTCAGGATCTATTCAAAATATATAAGCAGAATATTGGTTCTCTTTCCTTTCCTTCTCCTTAAAAAAAAAGAGAAAGCTCTCACTAAACGACCACAAATGTAAGGTGTGCCCCCCTACCCCAATGACCCGGCACAGTAAGGTTAAAATTCGCTTAGCGGCACCTGCATGGTGGTCGAAGAGATCCATTTTCCACCACACCGAAATCTAATTTTTAGCTAAGTACATTTTTTTTTTTTTTTTTTTGTATTTTCTTTGCACACTTTATCTTATATTTTATTCTATCCTTTTTAAACCAAACAAATCTAACCCTTCTATTTTATTTTATTTTATTTATTTTGTTATTTATTTTTTTGTTTTTTCTCGATGTAATTTTTATCTTATTTCTCTGACATCTTGACCCTTCTTGATTCACTTATTTTAAAAACAATTTCCTGACTAATTTCTTTTTTACCATGTCACATCGACGTAGTAATGCGGAGGGGGGAATCCCTATTTAGCTTATTTAGATGACAGAAGAACTTTTTTCCTTTTTTATGCATAATCTACTCTCATTGAAATAGATTAATTTAAATATGAAGTCGACCGCTTGACATATAAACACCCGAATTATTAACTGTGCCTAAAAATGAGTCGTAGACGAAAAAAAAGGCGCACGGACTTTCTTTACTGGTAAAGATCTCAGACAAGAAATTGTCTTGATTTCAGATTGCGTATTCGCTTCTATATTTCTTTTCAGCTTAATTGCCCAGTTTTTAATTTAATTCATGCCTGGCCAAGTTACTGTTGTAAAATCTAAATGTTACGAAGTTCAGGATCTATTCAAAATATATAAGCAGAATATTGGTTCTCTTTCCTTTCCTTCTCCTTAAAAAAGAAGAGAAAGCTCTCACTAAACGACCACAAATGTAAGGTGTGCCCCCCTACCCCAATGACCCGGCACAGTAAGGTTAAAATTCGCTTAGCGGCACCTGCATGGTGGTCGAAGAGATCCATTTTCCACCACACCGAAATCTAATTTTTAGCTAAGTACATTTTTTTTTTTTTTTTTTTGTATTTTCTTTGCACACTTTATCTTATATTTTATTCTATCCTTTTTAAACCAAACAAATCTAACCCTTCTATTTTATTTTATTTTATTTATTTTGTTATTTATTTTTTTGTTTTTTCTCGATGTAATTTTTATCTTATTTCTCTGACATCTTGACCCTTCTTGATTCACTTATTTTAAAAACAATTTCCTGACTAATTTCTTTTTTACCATGTCACATCGACGTAGTAATGCGGAGGGGGGAATCCCTATTTAGCTTATTTAGATGACAGAAGAACTTTTTTCCTTTTTTATGCATAATCTACTCTCATTGAAATAGATTAATTTAAATATGAAGTCGACCGCTTGACATATAAACACCCGAATTATTAACTGTGCCTAAAAATGAGTCGTAGACGAAAAAAAAGGCGCACGGACTTTCTTTACTGGTAAAGATCTCAGACAAGAAATTGTCTTGATTTCAGATTGCGTATTCGCTTCTATATTTCTTTTCAGCTTAATTGCCCAGTTTTTAATTTAATTCATGCCTGGCCAAGTTACTGTTGTAAAATCTAAATGTTACGAAGTTCAGGATCTATTCAAAATATATAAGCAGAATATTGGTTCTCTTTCCTTTCCTTCTCCTTAAAAAAGAAGAGAAAGCTCTCACTAAACGACCACAAATGTAAGGTGTGCCCCCCTACCCCAATGACCCGGCACAGTAAGGTTAAAATTCGCTTAGCGGCACCTGCATGGTGGTCGAAGAGATCCATTTTCCACCACACCGAAATCTAATTTTTAGCTAAGTACATTTTTTTTTTTTTTTTTTTTGTATTTTCTTTGCACACTTTATCTTATATTTTATTCTATCCTTTTTAAACCAAACAAATCTAACCCTTCTATTTTATTTTATTTTATTTATTTTGTTATTTATTTTTTTGTTTTTTCTCGATGTAATTTTTATCTTATTTCTCTGACATCTTGACCCTTCTTGATTCACTTATTTTAAAAACAATTTCCTGACTAATTTCTTTTTTACCATGTCACATCGACGTAGTAATGCGGAGGGGGGAATCCCTATTTAGCTTATTTAGATGACAGAAGAACTTTTTTCCTTTTTTATGCATAATCTACTCTCATTGAAATAGATTAATTTAAATATGAAGTCGACCGCTTGACATATAAACACCCGAATTATTAACTGTGCCTAAAAATGAGTCGTAGACGAAAAAAAAGGCGCACGGACTTTCTTTACTGGTAAAGATCTCAGACAAGAAATTGTCTTGATTTCAGATTGCGTATTCGCTTCTATATTTCTTTTCAGCTTAATTGCCCAGTTTTTAATTTAATTCATGCCTGGCCAAGTTACTGTTGTAAAATCTAAATGTTACGAAGTTCAGGATCTATTCAAAATATATAAGCAGAATATTGGTTCTCTTTCCTTTCCTTCTCCTTAAAAAAGAAGAGAAAGCTCTCACTAAACGACCACAAATGTAAGGTGTGCCCCCCTACCCCAATGACCCGGCACAGTAAGGTTAAAATTCGCTTAGCGGCACCTGCATGGTGGTCGAAGAGATCCATTTTCCACCACACCGAAATCTAATTTTTAGCTAAGTACATTTTTTTTTTTTTTTTTTTGTATTTTCTTTGCACACTTTATCTTATATTTTATTCTATCCTTTTTAAACCAAACAAATCTAACCCTTCTATTTTATTTTATTTTATTTATTTTGTTATTTATTTTTTTGTTTTTTCTCGATGTAATTTTTATCTTATTTCTCTGACATCTTGACCCTTCTTGATTCACTTATTTTAAAAACAATTTCCTGACTAATTTCTTTTTTACCATGTCACATCGACGTAGTAATGCGGAGGGGGGAATCCCTATTTAGCTTATTTAGATGACAGAAGAACTTTTTTCCTTTTTTATGCATAATCTACTCTCATTGAAATAGATTAATTTAAATATGAAGTCGACCGCTTGACATATAAACACCCGAATTATTAACTGTGCCTAAAAATGAGTCGTAGACGAAAAAAAAGGCGCACGGACTTTCTTTACTGGTAAAGATCTCAGACAAGAAATTGTCTTGATTTCAGATTGCGTATTCGCTTCTATATTTCTTTTCAGCTTAATTGCCCAGTTTTTAATTTAATTCATGCCTGGCCAAGTTACTGTTGTAAAATCTAAATGTTACGAAGTTCAGGATCTATTCAAAATATATAAGCAGAATATTGGTTCTCTTTCCTTTCCTTCTCCTTAAAAAAGAAGAGAAAGCTCTCACTAAACGACCACAAATGTAAGGTGTGCCCCCCTACCCCAATGACCCGGCACAGTAAGGTTAAAATTCGCTTAGCGGCACCTGCATGGTGGTCGAAGAGATCCATTTTCCACCACACCGAAATCTAATTTTTAGCTAAGTACATTTTTTTTTTTTTTTTTTTGTATTTTCTTTGCACACTTTATCTTATATTTTATTCTATCCTTTTTAAACCAAACAAATCTAACCCTTCTATTTTATTTTATTTTATTTATTTTGTTATTTATTTTTTTGTTTTTTCTCGATGTAATTTTTATCTTATTTCTGACATCTTGACCCTTCTTGATTCACTTATTTTAAAAACAATTTCCTGACTAATTTCTTTTTTACCATGTCACATCGACGTAGTAATGCGGAGGGGGGAATCCCTATTTAGCTTATTTAGATGACAGAAGAACTTTTTTCCTTTTTTATGCATAATCTACTCTCATTGAAATAGATTAATTTAAATATGAAGTCGACCGCTTGACATATAAACACCCGAATTATTAACTGTGCCTAAAAATGAGTCGTAGACGAAAAAAAAGGCGCACGGACTTTCTTTACTGGTAAAGATCTCAGACAAGAAATTGTCTTGATTTCAGATTGCGTATTCGCTTCTATATTTCTTTTCAGCTTAATTGCCCAGTTTTTAATTTAATTCATGCCTGGCCAAGTTACTGTTGTAAAATCTAAATGTTACGAAGTTCAGGATCTATTCAAAATATATAAGCAGAATATTGGTTCTCTTTCCTTTCCTTCTCCTTAAAAAAGAAGAGAAAGCTCTCACTAAACGACCACAAATGTAAGGTGTGCCCCCCTACCCCAATGACCCGGCACAGTAAGGTTAAAATTCGCTTAGCGGCACCTGCATGGTGGTCGAAGAGATCCATTTTCCACCACACCGAAATCTAATTTTTAGCTAAGTACATTTTTTTTTTTTTTTTTTTTGTATTTTCTTTGCACACTTTATCTTATATTTTATTCTATCCTTTTTAAACCAAACAAATCTAACCCTTCTATTTTATTTTATTTTATTTATTTTGTTATTTATTTTTTTGTTTTTTCTCGATGTAATTTTTATCTTATTTCTCTGACATCTTGACCCTTCTTGATTCACTTATTTTAAAAACAATTTCCTGACTAATTTCTTTTTTACCATGTCACATCGACGTAGTAATGCGGAGGGGGGAATCCCTATTTAGCTTATTTAGATGACAGAAGAACTTTTTTCCTTTTTTATGCATAATCTACTCTCATTGAAATAGATTAATTTAAATATGAAGTCGACCGCTTGACATATAAACACCCGAATTATTAACTGTGCCTAAAAATGAGTCGTAGACGAAAAAAAAGGCGCACGGACTTTCTTTACTGGTAAAGATCTCAGACAAGAAATTGTCTTGATTTCAGATTGCGTATTCGCTTCTATATTTCTTTTCAGCTTAATTGCCCAGTTTTTAATTTAATTCATGCCTGGCCAAGTTACTGTTGTAAAATCTAAATGTTACGAAGTTCAGGATCTATTCAAAATATATAAGCAGAATATTGGTTCTCTTTCCTTTCCTTCTCCTTAAAAAAGAAGAGAAAGCTCTCACTAAACGACCACAAATGTAAGGTGTGCCCCCCTACCCCAATGACCCGGCACAGTAAGGTTAAAATTCGCTTAGCGGCACCTGCATGGTGGTCGAAGAGATCCATTTTCCACCACACCGAAATCTAATTTTTAGCTAAGTACATTTTTTTTTTTTTTTTTTTGTATTTTCTTTGCACACTTTATCTTATATTTTATTCTATCCTTTTTAAACCAAACAAATCTAACCCTTCTATTTTATTTTATTTTATTTATTTTGTTATTTATTTTTTTGTTTTTTCTCGATGTAATTTTTATCTTATTTCTCTGACATCTTGACCCTTCTTGATTCACTTATTTTAAAAACAATTTCCTGACTAATTTCTTTTTTACCATGTCACATCGACGTAGTAATGCGGAGGGGGGAATCCCTATTTAGCTTATTTAGATGACAGAAGAACTTTTTTCCTTTTTTATGCATAATCTACTCTCATTGAAATAGATTAATTTAAATATGAAGTCGACCGCTTGACATATAAACACCCGAATTATTAACTGTGCCTAAAAATGAGTCGTAGACGAAAAAAAAGGCGCACGGACTTTCTTTACTGGTAAAGATCTCAGACAAGAAATTGTCTTGATTTCAGATTGCGTATTCGCTTCTATATTTCTTTTCAGCTTAATTGCCCAGTTTTTAATTTAATTCATGCCTGGCCAAGTTACTGTTGTAAAATCTAAATGTTACGAAGTTCAGGATCTATTCAAAATATATAAGCAGAATATTGGTTCTCTTTCCTTTCCTTCTCCTTAAAAAAGAAGAGAAAGCTCTCACTAAACGACCACAAATGTAAGGTGTGCCCCCCTACCCCAATGACCCGGCACAGTAAGGTTAAAATTCGCTTAGCGGCACCTGCATGGTGGTCGAAGAGATCCATTTTCCACCACACCGAAATCTAATTTTTAGCTAAGTACATTTTTTTTTTTTTTTTTTTGTATTTTCTTTGCACACTTTATCTTATATTTTATTCTATCCTTTTTAAACCAAACAAATCTAACCCTTCTATTTTATTTTATTTTATTTATTTTGTTATTTATTTTTTTGTTTTTTCTCGATGTAATTTTTATCTTATTTCTCTGACATCTTGACCCTTCTTGATTCACTTATTTTAAAAACAATTTCCTGACTAATTTCTTTTTTACCATGTCACATCGACGTAGTAATGCGGAGGGGGGAATCCCTATTTAGCTTATTTAGATGACAGAAGAACTTTTTTCCTTTTTTATGCATAATCTACTCTCATTGAAATAGATTAATTTAAATATGAAGTCGACCGCTTGACATATAAACACCCGAATTATTAACTGTGCCTAAAAATGAGTCGTAGACGAAAAAAAAGGCGCACGGACTTTCTTTACTGGTAAAGATCTCAGACAAGAAATTGTCTTGATTTCAGATTGTGTATTCGCTTCTATATTTCTTTTCAGCTTAATTGCCCAGTTTTTAATTTAATTCATGCCTGGCCAAGTTACTGTTGTAAAATCTAAATGTTACGAAGTTCAGGATCTATTCAAAATATATAAGCAGAATATTGGTTCTCTTTCCTTTCCTTCTCCTTAAAAAAGAAGAGAAAGCTCTCACTAAACGACCACAAATGTAAGGTGTGCCCCCCTACCCCAATGACCCGGCACAGTAAGGTTAAAATTCGCTTAGCGGCACCTGCATGGTGGTCGAAGAGATCCATTTTCCACCACACCGAAATCTAATTTTTAGCTAAGTACATTTTTTTTTTTTTTTTTTTGTATTTTCTTTGCACACTTTATCTTATATTTTATTCTATCCTTTTTAAACCAAACAAATCTAACCCTTCTATTTTATTTTATTTTATTTATTTTGTTATTTATTTTTTTGTTTTTTCTCGATGTAATTTTTATCTTATTTCTCTGACATCTTGACCCTTCTTGATTCACTTATTTTAAAAACAATTTCCTGACTAATTTCTTTTTTACCATGTCACATCGACGTAGTAATGCGGAGGGGGGAATCCCTATTTAGCTTATTTAGATGACAGAAGAACTTTTCCTTTTTTATGCATAATCTACTCTCATTGAAATAGATTAATTTAAATATGAAGTCGACCGCTTGACATATA
>NC_136523.1:39531436-39566082 GCF_053919585.1 Euprymna scolopes | reverse complement strand
GACCGCTTGACATATAAACACCCGAATTATTAACTGTGCCTAAAAATGAGTCGTAGACGAAAAAAAAGGCGCACGGACTTTCTTTACTGGTAAAGATCTCAGACAAGAAATTGTCTTGATTTCAGATTGCGTATTCGCTTCTATATTTCTTTTCAGCTTAATTGCCCAGTTTTTAATTTAATTCATGCCTGGCCAAGTTACTGTTGTAAAATCTAAATGTTACGAAGTTCAGGATCTATTCAAAATATATAAGCAGAATATTGGTTCTCTTTCCTTTCCTTCTCCTTAAAAAAGAAGAGAAAGCTCTCACTAAACGACCACAAATGTAAGGTGTGCCCCCCTACCCCAATGACCCGGCACAGTAAGGTTAAAATTCGCTTAGCGGCACCTGCATGGTGGTCGAAGAGATCCATTTTCCACCACACCGAAATCTAATTTTTAGCTAAGTACATTTTTTTTTTTTTTGTATTTTCTTTGCACACTTTATCTTATATTTTATTCTATCCTTTTTAAACCAAACAAATCTAACCCTTCTATTTTATTTTATTTTATTTATTTATTTTGTTATTTATTTTTTTGTTTTTTCTCGATGTAATTTTTATCTTATTTCTCTGACATCTTGACCCTTCTTGATTCACTTATTTTAAAAACAATTTCCTGACTAATTTCTTTTTTACCATGTCACATCGACGTAGTAATGCGGAGGGGGGAATCCCTATTTAGCTTATTTAGATGACAGAAGAACTTTTTTCCTTTTTTATGCATAATCTACTCTCATTGAAATAGATTAATTTAAATATGAAGTCGACCGCTTGACATATAAACACCCGAATTATTAACTGTGCCTAAAAATGAGTCGTAGACGAAAAAAAAGGCGCACGGACTTTCTTTACTGGTAAAGATCTCAGACAAGAAATTGTCTTGATTTCAGATTGCGTATTCGCTTCTATATTTCTTTTCAGCTTAATTGCCCAGTTTTTAATTTAATTCATGCCTGGCCAAGTTACTGTTGTAAAATCTAAATGTTACGAAGTTCAGGATCTATTCAAAATATATAAGCAGAATATTGGTTCTCTTTCCTTTCCTTCTCCTTAAAAAAGAAGAGAAAGCTCTCACTAAACGACCACAAATGTAAGGTGTGCCCCCCTACCCCAATGACCCGGCACAGTAAGGTTAAAATTCGCTTAGCGGCACCTGCATGGTGGTCGAAGAGATCCATTTTCACCACACCGAAATCTAATTTTTAGCTAAGTACATTTTTTTTTTTTTTTTTTTGTATTTTCTTTGCACACTTTATCTTATATTTTATTCTATCCTTTTTTTAAACCAAACAAATCTAACCCTTCTATTTTATTTTATTTTATTTATTTTGTTATTTATTTTTTTTGTTTTTTCTCGATGTAATTTTTATCTTATTTCTCTGACATCTTGACCCTTCTTGATTCACTTATTTTAAAAACAATTTCCTGACTAATTTCTTTTTTACCATGTCACATCGACGTAGTAATGCGGAGGGGGGAATCCCTATTTAGCTTATTTAGATGACAGAAGAACTTTTTTCCTTTTTTATGCATAATCTACTCTCATTGAAATAGATTAATTTAAATATGAAGTCGACCGCTTGACATATAAACACCCGAATTATTAACTGTGCCTAAAAATGAGTCGTAGACGAAAAAAAAGGCGCACGGACTTTCTTTACTGGTAAAGATCTCAGACAAGAAATTGTCTTGATTTCAGATTGCGTATTCGCTTCTATATTTCTTTTCAGCTTAATTGCCCAGTTTTTAATTTAATTCATGCCTGGCCAAGTTACTGTTGTAAAATCTAAATGTTACGAAGTTCAGGATCTATTCAAAATATATAAGCAGAATATTGGTTCTCTTTCCTTTCCTTCTCCTTAAAAAAGAAGAGAAAGCTCTCACTAAACGACCACAAATGTAAGGTGTGCCCCCCTACCCCAATGACCCGGCACAGTAAGGTTAAAATTCGCTTAGCGGCACCTGCATGGTGGTCGAAGAGATCCATTTTCCACCACACCGAAATCTAATTTTTAGCTAAGTACATTTTTTTTTTTTTTTTTTGTATTTTCTTTGCACACTTTATCTTATATTTTATTCTATCCTTTTTAAACCAAACAAATCTAACCCTTCTATTTTATTTTATTTTATTTATTTTGTTATTTATTTTTTTGTTTTTTCTCGATGTAATTTTTATCTTATTTCTCTGACATCTTGACCCTTCTTGATTCACTTATTTTAAAAACAATTTCCTGACTAATTTCTTTTTTACCATGTCACATCGACGTAGTAATGCGGAGGGGGGAATCCCTATTTAGCTTATTTAGATGACAGAAGAACTTTTTTCCTTTTTTATGCATAATCTACTCTCATTGAAATAGATTAATTTAAATATGAAGTCGACCGCTTGACATATAAACACCCGAATTATTAACTGTGCCTAAAAATGAGTCGTAGACGAAAAAAAAGGCGCACGGACTTTCTTTACTGGTAAAGATCTCAGACAAGAAATTGTCTTGATTTCAGATTGCGTATTCGCTTCTATATTTCTTTTCAGCTTAATTGCCCAGTTTTTAATTTAATTCATGCCTGGCCAAGTTACTGTTGTAAAATCTAAATGTTACGAAGTTCAGGATCTATTCAAAATATATAAGCAGAATATTGGTTCTCTTTCCTTTCCTTCTCCTTAAAAAAGAAGAGAAAGCTCTCACTAAACGACCACAAATGTAAGGTGTGCCCCCCTACCCCAATGACCCGGCACAGTAAGGTTAAAATTCGCTTAGCGGCACCTGCATGGTGGTCGAAGAGATCCATTTTCCACCACACCGAAATCTAATTTTTAGCTAAGTACATTTTTTTTTTTTTTTTTTTTGTATTTTCTTTGCACACTTTATCTTATATTTTATTCTATCCTTTTTAAACCAAACAAATCTAACCCTTCTATTTTATTTTATTTTATTTATTTTGTTATTTATTTTTTTGTTTTTTCTCGATGTAATTTTTATCTTATTTCTCTGACATCTTGACCCTTCTTGATTCACTTATTTTAAAAACAATTTCCTGACTAATTTCTTTTTTACCATGTCACATCGACGTAGTAATGCGGAGGGGGGAATCCCTATTTAGCTTATTTAGATGACAGAAGAACTTTTTTCCTTTTTTATGCATAATCTACTCTCATTGAAATAGATTAATTTAAATATGAAGTCGACCGCTTGACATATAAACACCCGAATTATTAACTGTGCCTAAAAATGAGTCGTAGACGAAAAAAAAGGCGCACGGACTTTCTTTACTGGTAAAGATCTCAGACAAGAAATTGTCTTGATTTCAGATTGCGTATTCGCTTCTATATTTCTTTTCAGCTTAATTGCCCAGTTTTTAATTTAATTCATGCCTGGCCAAGTTACTGTTGTAAAATCTAAATGTTACGAAGTTCAGGATCTATTCAAAATATATAAGCAGAATATTGGTTCTCTTTCCTTTCCTTCTCCTTAAAAAAGAAGAGAAAGCTCTCACTAAACGACCACAAATGTAAGGTGTGCCCCCCTACCCCAATGACCCGGCACAGTAAGGTTAAAATTCGCTTAGCGGCACCTGCATGGTGGTCGAAGAGATCCATTTTCCACCACACCGAAATCTAATTTTTAGCTAAGTACATTTTTTTTTTTTTTTTTGTATTTTCTTTGCACACTTTATCTTATATTTTATTCTATCCTTTTTAAACCAAACAAATCTAACCCTTCTATTTTATTTTATTTTATTTATTTTGTTATTTATTTTTTTGTTTTTTCTCGATGTAATTTTTATCTTATTTCTCTGACATCTTGACCCTTCTTGATTCACTTATTTTAAAAACAATTTCCTGACTAATTTCTTTTTTACCATGTCACATCGACGTAGTAATGCGGAGGGGGGAATCCCTATTTAGCTTATTTAGATGACAGAAGAACTTTTTTCCTTTTTTATGCATAATCTACTCTCATTGAAATAGATTAATTTAAATATGAAGTCGACCGCTTGACATATAAACACCCGAATTATTAACTGTGCCTAAAAATGAGTCGTAGACGAAAAAAAAGGCGCACGGACTTTCTTTACTGGTAAAGATCTCAGACAAGAAATTGTCTTGATTTCAGATTGCGTATTCGCTTCTATATTTCTTTTCAGCTTAATTGCCCAGTTTTTAATTTAATTCATGCCTGGCCAAGTTACTGTTGTAAAATCTAAATGTTACGAAGTTCAGGATCTATTCAAAATATATAAGCAGAATATTGGTTCTCTTTCCTTTCCTTCTCCTTAAAAAAGAAGAGAAAGCTCTCACTAAACGACCACAAATGTAAGGTGTGCCCCCCTACCCCAATGACCCGGCACAGTAAGGTTAAAATTCGCTTAGCGGCACCTGCATGGTGGTCGAAGAGATCCATTTTCCACCACACCGAAATCTAATTTTTAGCTAAGTACATTTTTTTTTTTTTTTTTTTGTATTTTCTTTGCACACTTTATCTTATATTTTATTCTATCCTTTTTAAACCAAACAAATCTAACCCTTCTATTTTATTTTATTTTATTTATTTTGTTATTTATTTTTTTGTTTTTTCTCGATGTAATTTTTATCTTATTTCTCTGACATCTTGACCCTTCTTGATTCACTTATTTTAAAAACAATTTCCTGACTAATTTCTTTTTTACCATGTCACATCGACGTAGTAATGCGGAGGGGGGAATCCCTATTTAGCTTATTTAGATGACAGAAGAACTTTTTTCCTTTTTTATGCATAATCTACTCTCATTGAAATAGATTAATTTAAATATGAAGTCGACCGCTTGACATATAAACACCCGAATTATTAACTGTGCCTAAAAATGAGTCGTAGACGAAAAAAAAGGCGCACGGACTTTCTTTACTGGTAAAGATCTCAGACAAGAAATTGTCTTGATTTCAGATTGCGTATTCGCTTCTATATTTCTTTTCAGCTTAATTGCCCAGTTTTTAATTTAATTCATGCCTGGCCAAGTTACTGTTGTAAAATCTAAATGTTACGAAGTTCAGGATCTATTCAAAATATATAAGCAGAATATTGGTTCTCTTTCCTTTCCTTCTCCTTAAAAAAGAAGAGAAAGCTCTCACTAAACGACCACAAATGTAAGGTGTGCCCCCCTACCCCAATGACCCGGCACAGTAAGGTTAAAATTCGCTTAGCGGCACCTGCATGGTGGTCGAAGAGATCCATTTTCCACCACACCGAAATCTAATTTTTAGCTAAGTACATTTTTTTTTTTTTTTTTTTGTATTTTCTTTGCACACTTTATCTTATATTTTATTCTATCCTTTTTAAACCAAACAAATCTAACCCTTCTATTTTATTTTATTTTATTTATTTTGTTATTTATTTTTTTGTTTTTTCTCGATGTAATTTTTATCTTATTTCTCTGACATCTTGACCCTTCTTGATTCACTTATTTTAAAAACAATTTCCTGACTAATTTCTTTTTTACCATGTCACATCGACGTAGTAATGCGGAGGGGGGAATCCCTATTTAGCTTATTTAGATGACAGAAGAACTTTTTTCCTTTTTTATGCATAATCTACTCTCATTGAAATAGATTAATTTAAATATGAAGTCGACCGCTTGACATATAAACACCCGAATTATTAACTGTGCCTAAAAATGAGTCGTAGACGAAAAAAAAGGCGCACGGACTTTCTTTACTGGTAAAGATCTCAGACAAGAAATTGTCTTGATTTCAGATTGCGTATTCGCTTCTATATTTCTTTTCAGCTTAATTGCCCAGTTTTTAATTTAATTCATGCCTGGCCAAGTTACTGTTGTAAAATCTAAATGTTACGAAGTTCAGGATCTATTCAAAATATATAAGCAGAATATTGGTTCTCTTTCCTTTCCTTCTCCTTAAAAAAGAAGAGAAAGCTCTCACTAAACGACCACAAATGTAAGGTGTGCCCCCCTACCCCAATGACCCGGCACAGTAAGGTTAAAATTCGCTTAGCGGCACCTGCATGGTGGTCGAAGAGATCCATTTTCCACCACACCGAAATCTAATTTTTAGCTAAGTACATTTTTTTTTTTTTTTTTTTTGTATTTTCTTTGCACACTTTATCTTATATTTTATTCTATCCTTTTTAAACCAAACAAATCTAACCCTTCTATTTTATTTTATTTTATTTATTTTGTTATTTATTTTTTTGTTTTTTCTCGATGTAATTTTTATCTTATTTCTCTGACATCTTGACCCTTCTTGATTCACTTATTTTAAAAACAATTTCCTGACTAATTTCTTTTTTACCATGTCACATCGACGTAGTAATGCGGAGGGGGGAATCCCTATTTAGCTTATTTAGATGACAGAAGAACTTTTTTCCTTTTTTATGCATAATCTACTCTCATTGAAATAGATTAATTTAAATATGAAGTCGACCGCTTGACATATAAACACCCGAATTATTAACTGTGCCTAAAAATGAGTCGTAGACGAAAAAAAAGGCGCACGGACTTTCTTTACTGGTAAAGATCTCAGACAAGAAATTGTCTTGATTTCAGATTGCGTATTCGCTTCTATATTTCTTTTCAGCTTAATTGCCCAGTTTTTAATTTAATTCATGCCTGGCCAAGTTACTGTTGTAAAATCTAAATGTTACGAAGTTCAGGATCTATTCAAAATATATAAGCAGAATATTGGTTCTCTTTCCTTTCCTTCTCCTTAAAAAAGAAGAGAAAGCTCTCACTAAACGACCACAAATGTAAGGTGTGCCCCCCTACCCCAATGACCCGGCACAGTAAGGTTAAAATTCGCTTAGCGGCACCTGCATGGTGGTCGAAGAGATCCATTTTCCACCACACCGAAATCTAATTTTTAGCTAAGTACATTTTTTTTTTTTTTTTTTTGTATTTTCTTTGCACACTTTATCTTATATTTTATTCTATCCTTTTTAAACCAAACAAATCTAACCCTTCTATTTTATTTTATTTTATTTATTTTGTTATTTATTTTTTTGTTTTTTCTCGATGTAATTTTTATCTTATTTCTCTGACATCTTGACCCTTCTTGATTCACTTATTTTAAAAACAATTTCCTGACTAATTTCTTTTTTACCATGTCACATCGACGTAGTAATGCGGAGGGGGGAATCCCTATTTAGCTTATTTAGATGACAGAAGAACTTTTTTCCTTTTTTATGCATAATCTACTCTCATTGAAATAGATTAATTTAAATATGAAGTCGACCGCTTGACATATAAACACCCGAATTATTAACTGTGCCTAAAAATGAGTCGTAGACGAAAAAAAAGGCGCACGGACTTTCTTTACTGGTAAAGATCTCAGACAAGAAATTGTCTTGATTTCAGATTGCGTATTCGCTTCTATATTTCTTTTCAGCTTAATTGCCCAGTTTTTAATTTAATTCATGCCTGGCCAAGTTACTGTTGTAAAATCTAAATGTTACGAAGTTCAGGATCTATTCAAAATATATAAGCAGAATATTGGTTCTCTTTCCTTTCCTTCTCCTTAAAAAAGAAGAGAAAGCTCTCACTAAACGACCACAAATGTAAGGTGTGCCCCCCTACCCCAATGACCCGGCACAGTAAGGTTAAAATTCGCTTAGCGGCACCTGCATGGTGGTCGAAGAGATCCATTTTCCACCACACCGAAATCTAATTTTTAGCTAAGTACATTTTTTTTTTTTTTTTTTTGTATTTTCTTTGCACACTTTATCTTATATTTTATTCTATCCTTTTTAAACCAAACAAATCTAACCCTTCTATTTTATTTTATTTTATTTATTTTGTTATTTATTTTTTTGTTTTTTCTCGATGTAATTTTTATCTTATTTCTCTGACATCTTGACCCTTCTTGATTCACTTATTTTAAAAACAATTTCCTGACTAATTTCTTTTTTACCATGTCACATCGACGTAGTAATGCGGAGGGGGGAATCCCTATTTAGCTTATTTAGATGACAGAAGAACTTTTTTCCTTTTTTATGCATAATCTACTCTCATTGAAATAGATTAATTTAAATATGAAGTCGACCGCTTGACATATAAACACCCGAATTATTAACTGTGCCTAAAAATGAGTCGTAGACGAAAAAAAAGGCGCACGGACTTTCTTTACTGGTAAAGATCTCAGACAAGAAATTGTCTTGATTTCAGATTGCGTATTCGCTTCTATATTTCTTTTCAGCTTAATTGCCCAGTTTTTAATTTAATTCATGCCTGGCCAAGTTACTGTTGTAAAATCTAAATGTTACGAAGTTCAGGATCTATTCAAAATATATAAGCAGAATATTGGTTCTCTTTCCTTTCCTTCTCCTTAAAAAAGAAGAGAAAGCTCTCACTAAACGACCACAAATGTAAGGTGTGCCCCCCTACCCCAATGACCCGGCACAGTAAGGTTAAAATTCGCTTAGCGGCACCTGCATGGTGGTCGAAGAGATCCATTTTCCACCACACCGAAATCTAATTTTTAGCTAAGTACATTTTTTTTTTTTTTTTTTTGTATTTTCTTTGCACACTTTATCTTATATTTTATTCTATCCTTTTTAAACCAAACAAATCTAACCCTTCTATTTTATTTTATTTTATTTATTTTGTTATTTATTTTTTTGTTTTTTCTCGATGTAATTTTTATCTTATTTCTCTGACATCTTGACCCTTCTTGATTCACTTATTTTAAAAACAATTTCCTGACTAATTTCTTTTTTACCATGTCACATCGACGTAGTAATGCGGAGGGGGGAATCCCTATTTAGCTTATTTAGATGACAGAAGAACTTTTTTCCTTTTTTATGCATAATCTACTCTCATTGAAATAGATTAATTTAAATATGAAGTCGACCGCTTGACATATAAACACCCGAATTATTAACTGTGCCTAAAAATGAGTCGTAGACGAAAAAAAAGGCGCACGGACTTTCTTTACTGGTAAAGATCTCAGACAAGAAATTGTCTTGATTTCAGATTGCGTATTCGCTTCTATATTTCTTTTCAGCTTAATTGCCCAGTTTTTAATTTAATTCATGCCTGGCCAAGTTACTGTTGTAAAATCTAAATGTTACGAAGTTCAGGATCTATTCAAAATATATAAGCAGAATATTGGTTCTCTTTCCTTTCCTTCTCCTTAAAAAAGAAGAGAAAGCTCTCACTAAACGACCACAAATGTAAGGTGTGCCCCCCTACCCCAATGACCCGGCACAGTAAGGTTAAAATTCGCTTAGCGGCACCTGCATGGTGGTCGAAGAGATCCATTTTCCACCACACCGAAATCTAATTTTTAGCTAAGTACATTTTTTTTTTTTTTTTTTTGTATTTTCTTTGCACACTTTATCTTATATTTTATTCTATCCTTTTTAAACCAAACAAATCTAACCCTTCTATTTTATTTTATTTTATTTATTTTGTTATTTATTTTTTTGTTTTTTCTCGATGTAATTTTTATCTTATTTCTCTGACATCTTGACCCTTCTTGATTCACTTATTTTAAAAACAATTTCCTGACTAATTTCTTTTTTACCATGTCACATCGACGTAGTAATGCGGAGGGGGGAATCCCTATTTAGCTTATTTAGATGACAGAAGAACTTTTTTCCTTTTTTATGCATAATCTACTCTCATTGAAATAGATTAATTTAAATATGAAGTCGACCGCTTGACATATAAACACCCGAATTATTAACTGTGCCTAAAAATGAGTCGTAGACGAAAAAAAAGGCGCACGGACTTTCTTTACTGGTAAAGATCTCAGACAAGAAATTGTCTTGATTTCAGATTGCGTATTCGCTTCTATATTTCTTTTCAGCTTAATTGCCCAGTTTTTAATTTAATTCATGCCTGGCCAAGTTACTGTTGTAAAATCTAAATGTTACGAAGTTCAGGATCTATTCAAAATATATAAGCAGAATATTGGTTCTCTTTCCTTTCCTTCTCCTTAAAAAAGAAGAGAAAGCTCTCACTAAACGACCACAAATGTAAGGTGTGCCCCCCTACCCCAATGACCCGGCACAGTAAGGTTAAAATTCGCTTAGCGGCACCTGCATGGTGGTCGAAGAGATCCATTTTCCACCACACCGAAATCTAATTTTTAGCTAAGTACATTTTTTTTTTTTTTTTTTTGTATTTTCTTTGCACACTTTATCTTATATTTTATTCTATCCTTTTTAAACCAAACAAATCTAACCCTTCTATTTTATTTTATTTTATTTATTTTGTTATTTATTTTTTTGTTTTTTCTCGATGTAATTTTTATCTTATTTCTCTGACATCTTGACCCTTCTTGATTCACTTATTTTAAAAACAATTTCCTGACTAATTTCTTTTTTACCATGTCACATCGACGTAGTAATGCGGAGGGGGGAATCCCTATTTAGCTTATTTAGATGACAGAAGAACTTTTTTCCTTTTTTATGCATAATCTACTCTCATTGAAATAGATTAATTTAAATATGAAGTCGACCGCTTGACATATAAACACCCGAATTATTAACTGTGCCTAAAAATGAGTCGTAGACGAAAAAAAAGGCGCACGGACTTTCTTTACTGGTAAAGATCTCAGACAAGAAATTGTCTTGATTTCAGATTGCGTATTCGCTTCTATATTTCTTTTCAGCTTAATTGCCCAGTTTTTAATTTAATTCATGCCTGGCCAAGTTACTGTTGTAAAATCTAAATGTTACGAAGTTCAGGATCTATTCAAAATATATAAGCAGAATATTGGTTCTCTTTCCTTTCCTTCTCCTTAAAAAAGAAGAGAAAGCTCTCACTAAACGACCACAAATGTAAGGTGTGCCCCCCTACCCCAATGACCCGGCACAGTAAGGTTAAAATTCGCTTAGCGGCACCTGCATGGTGGTCGAAGAGATCCATTTTCCACCACACCGAAATCTAATTTTTAGCTAAGTACATTTTTTTTTTTTTTTTTTTGTATTTTCTTTGCACACTTTATCTTATATTTTATTCTATCCTTTTTAAACCAAACAAATCTAACCCTTCTATTTTATTTTATTTTATTTATTTTGTTATTTATTTTTTTGTTTTTTCTCGATGTAATTTTTATCTTATTTCTCTGACATCTTGACCCTTCTTGATTCACTTATTTTAAAAACAATTTCCTGACTAATTTCTTTTTTACCATGTCACATCGACGTAGTAATGCGGAGGGGGGAATCCCTATTTAGCTTATTTAGATGACAGAAGAACTTTTTTCCTTTTTTATGCATAATCTACTCTCATTGAAATAGATTAATTTAAATATGAAGTCGACCGCTTGACATATAAACACCCGAATTATTAACTGTGCCTAAAAATGAGTCGTAGACGAAAAAAAAGGCGCACGGACTTTCTTTACTGGTAAAGATCTCAGACAAGAAATTGTCTTGATTTCAGATTGCGTATTCGCTTCTATATTTCTTTTCAGCTTAATTGCCCAGTTTTTAATTTAATTCATGCCTGGCCAAGTTACTGTTGTAAAATCTAAATGTTACGAAGTTCAGGATCTATTCAAAATATATAAGCAGAATATTGGTTCTCTTTCCTTTCCTTCTCCTTAAAAAAGAAGAGAAAGCTCTCACTAAACGACCACAAATGTAAGGTGTGCCCCCCTACCCCAATGACCCGGCACAGTAAGGTTAAAATTCGCTTAGCGGCACCTGCATGGTGGTCGAAGAGATCCATTTTCCACCACACCGAAATCTAATTTTTAGCTAAGTACATTTTTTTTTTTTTTTTTTGTATTTTCTTTGCACACTTTATCTTATATTTTATTCTATCCTTTTTAAACCAAACAAATCTAACCCTTCTATTTTATTTTATTTTATTTATTTTGTTATTTATTTTTTGTTTTTTCTCGATGTAATTTTTATCTTATTTCTCTGACATCTTGACCCTTCTTGATTCACTTATTTTAAAAACAATTTCCTGACTAATTTCTTTTTTACCATGTCACATCGACGTAGTAATGCGGAGGGGGGAATCCCTATTTAGCTTATTTAGATGACAGAAGAACTTTTTTCCTTTTTTATGCATAATCTACTCTCATTGAAATAGATTAATTTAAATATGAAGTCGACCGCTTGACATATAAACACCCGAATTATTAACTGTGCCTAAAAATGAGTCGTAGACGAAAAAAAAGGCGCACGGACTTTCTTTACTGGTAAAGATCTCAGACAAGAAATTGTCTTGATTTCAGATTGCGTATTCGCTTCTATATTTCTTTTCAGCTTAATTGCCCAGTTTTTAATTTAATTCATGCCTGGCCAAGTTACTGTTGTAAAATCTAAATGTTACGAAGTTCAGGATCTATTCAAAATATATAAGCAGAATATTGGTTCTCTTTCCTTTCCTTCTCCTTAAAAAAGAAGAGAAAGCTCTCACTAAACGACCACAAATGTAAGGTGTGCCCCCCTACCCCAATGACCCGGCACAGTAAGGTTAAAATTCGCTTAGCGGCACCTGCATGGTGGTCGAAGAGATCCATTTTCCACCACACCGAAATCTAATTTTTAGCTAAGTACATTTTTTTTTTTTTTTTTTTTGTATTTTCTTTGCACACTTTATCTTATATTTTATTCTATCCTTTTTAAACCAAACAAATCTAACCCTTCTATTTTATTTTATTTTATTTATTTTGTTATTTATTTTTTTGTTTTTTCTCGATGTAATTTTTATCTTATTTCTCTGACATCTTGACCCTTCTTGATTCACTTATTTTAAAAACAATTTCCTGACTAATTTCTTTTTTACCATGTCACATCGACGTAGTAATGCGGAGGGGGGAATCCCTATTTAGCTTATTTAGATGACAGAAGAACTTTTTTCCTTTTTTATGCATAATCTACTCTCATTGAAATAGATTAATTTAAATATGAAGTCGACCGCTTGACATATAAACACCCGAATTATTAACTGTGCCTAAAAATGAGTCGTAGACGAAAAAAAAGGCGCACGGACTTTCTTTACTGGTAAAGATCTCAGACAAGAAATTGTCTTGATTTCAGATTGCGTATTCGCTTCTATATTTCTTTTCAGCTTAATTGCCCAGTTTTTAATTTAATTCATGCCTGGCCAAGTTACTGTTGTAAAATCTAAATGTTACGAAGTTCAGGATCTATTCAAAATATATAAGCAGAATATTGGTTCTCTTTCCTTTCCTTCTCCTTAAAAAAGAAGAGAAAGCTCTCACTAAACGACCACAAATGTAAGGTGTGCCCCCCTACCCCAATGACCCGGCACAGTAAGGTTAAAATTCGCTTAGCGGCACCTGCATGGTGGTCGAAGAGATCCATTTTCCACCACACCGAAATCTAATTTTTAGCTAAGTACATTTTTTTTTTTTTTTTTGTATTTTCTTTGCACACTTTATCTTATATTTTATTCTATCCTTTTTAAACCAAACAAATCTAACCCTTCTATTTTATTTTATTTTATTTATTTTGTTATTTATTTTTTTGTTTTTTCTCGATGTAATTTTTATCTTATTTCTCTGACATCTTGACCCTTCTTGATTCACTTATTTTAAAAACAATTTCCTGACTAATTTCTTTTTTACCATGTCACATCGACGTAGTAATGCGGAGGGGGGAATCCCTATTTAGCTTATTTAGATGACAGAAGAACTTTTTTCCTTTTTTATGCATAATCTACTCTCATTGAAATAGATTAATTTAAATATGAAGTCGACCGCTTGACATATAAACACCCGAATTATTAACTGTGCCTAAAAATGAGTCGTAGACGAAAAAAAAGGCGCACGGACTTTCTTTACTGGTAAAGATCTCAGACAAGAAATTGTCTTGATTTCAGATTGCGTATTCGCTTCTATATTTCTTTTCAGCTTAATTGCCCAGTTTTTAATTTAATTCATGCCTGGCCAAGTTACTGTTGTAAAATCTAAATGTTACGAAGTTCAGGATCTATTCAAAATATATAAGCAGAATATTGGTTCTCTTTCCTTTCCTTCTCCTTAAAAAAGAAGAGAAAGCTCTCACTAAACGACCACAAATGTAAGGTGTGCCCCCCTACCCCAATGACCCGGCACAGTAAGGTTAAAATTCGCTTAGCGGCACCTGCATGGTGGTCGAAGAGATCCATTTTCCACCACACCGAAATCTAATTTTTAGCTAAGTACATTTTTTTTTTTTTTTTTTTGTATTTTCTTTGCACACTTTATCTTATATTTTATTCTATCCTTTTTAAACCAAACAAATCTAACCCTTCTATTTTATTTTATTTTATTTATTTTGTTATTTATTTTTTTGTTTTTTCTCGATGTAATTTTTATCTTATTTCTCTGACATCTTGACCCTTCTTGATTCACTTATTTTAAAAACAATTTCCTGACTAATTTCTTTTTTACCATGTCACATCGACGTAGTAATGCGGAGGGGGGAATCCCTATTTAGCTTATTTAGATGACAGAAGAACTTTTTTCCTTTTTTATGCATAATCTACTCTCATTGAAATAGATTAATTTAAATATGAAGTCGACCGCTTGACATATAAACACCCGAATTATTAACTGTGCCTAAAAATGAGTCGTAGACGAAAAAAAAGGCGCACGGACTTTCTTTACTGGTAAAGATCTCAGACAAGAAATTGTCTTGATTTCAGATTGCGTATTCGCTTCTATATTTCTTTTCAGCTTAATTGCCCAGTTTTTAATTTAATTCATGCCTGGCCAAGTTACTGTTGTAAAATCTAAATGTTACGAAGTTCAGGATCTATTCAAAATATATAAGCAGAATATTGGTTCTCTTTCCTTTCCTTCTCCTTAAAAAAGAAGAGAAAGCTCTCACTAAACGACCACAAATGTAAGGTGTGCCCCCCTACCCCAATGACCCGGCACAGTAAGGTTAAAATTCGCTTAGCGGCACCTGCATGGTGGTCGAAGAGATCCATTTTCCACCACACCGAAATCTAATTTTTAGCTAAGTACATTTTTTTTTTTTTTTTTTTGTATTTTCTTTGCACACTTTATCTTATATTTTATTCTATCCTTTTTAAACCAAACAAATCTAACCCTTCTATTTTATTTTATTTTATTTATTTTGTTATTTATTTTTTTGTTTTTTCTCGATGTAATTTTTATCTTATTTCTCTGACATCTTGACCCTTCTTGATTCACTTATTTTAAAAACAATTTCCTGACTAATTTCTTTTTTACCATGTCACATCGACGTAGTAATGCGGAGGGGGGAATCCCTATTTAGCTTATTTAGATGACAGAAGAACTTTTTTCCTTTTTTATGCATAATCTACTCTCATTGAAATAGATTAATTTAAATATGAAGTCGACCGCTTGACATATAAACACCCGAATTATTAACTGTGCCTAAAAATGAGTCGTAGACGAAAAAAAAGGCGCACGGACTTTCTTTACTGGTAAAGATCTCAGACAAGAAATTGTCTTGATTTCAGATTGCGTATTCGCTTCTATATTTCTTTTCAGCTTAATTGCCCAGTTTTTAATTTAATTCATGCCTGGCCAAGTTACTGTTGTAAAATCTAAATGTTACGAAGTTCAGGATCTATTCAAAATATATAAGCAGAATATTGGTTCTCTTTCCTTTCCTTCTCCTTAAAAAAGAAGAGAAAGCTCTCACTAAACGACCACAAATGTAAGGTGTGCCCCCCTACCCCAATGACCCGGCACAGTAAGGTTAAAATTCGCTTAGCGGCACCTGCATGGTGGTCGAAGAGATCCATTTTCCACCACACCGAAATCTAATTTTTAGCTAAGTACATTTTTTTTTTTTTTTTTTTGTATTTTCTTTGCACACTTTATCTTATATTTTATTCTATCCTTTTTAAACCAAACAAATCTAACCCTTCTATTTTATTTTATTTTATTTATTTTGTTATTTATTTTTTTGTTTTTTCTCGATGTAATTTTTATCTTATTTCTCTGACATCTTGACCCTTCTTGATTCACTTATTTTAAAAACAATTTCCTGACTAATTTCTTTTTTACCATGTCACATCGACGTAGTAATGCGGAGGGGGGAATCCCTATTTAGCTTATTTAGATGACAGAAGAACTTTATTTAAGTACAATACTTAATAGTAACAGCCATGGTAAGGTGCAAAAAAAAAAAAAGTGCCACCTAATTTAACTTTTAGTATTCGTTACCTAAATATGCAGTATCTTAGCTGTGATACTAGAGCTGTTCTTCCTGAGTGGATGCTATGCTCTGTGCGTTACTTTAATGTCTTCCTATAAATACGAAATACGGAATTCCGATCCACCATGAACCAGTTCTTGTAACTGGAACAAACACCTAACTGCTAGCTACGGAATCCCAATATACATTTTTACCTCCAAGACGATTACCTGTCTAGCCTGCATGCGCAAAAAAAAAAAAAAAAAAAAAAAAAAAATTACCTGCCACTCTAAATCCTAATGTAGATCTGTTTCTTGTAAATTAATAACCCCTATCCCTTGAAGGCTAACAATCTGCTCCTTCCCACCAAACCGCCACTTAACTCCTACATTTCACTCCGTTTTGTACTAATTCGCACCTACTAAAACCAGCCCATATATCTATTTACCAAATTACACATGGCCCAAAACTTACTGTTTTACCCGTACTATACTGCACTCGCATCTCATGCCCTGCTACTATCTAAAATATAGTTTTGGCACAACTCGTGGTTCAATTCTTAACACCTACTCACACTTTAATATTATACTAGACCCAAGCTCACATGAAAAAAAATAATTAAATAAATAAAAATGAAAATAAAAAAGGAAAAGAAAAAAATAAAAAAATAAAAAATATATATAAACAAAAGTGTAAGCCTCAAACCACATTATCTCCTAACAAGCCTCCTTGCAATCATAGTTGCTTACACTGCATGAGCTCTACTCAACCCCTTTATCCACTAACAATGAAATAACAATATCCCTAATCCACTTTGAGGAGTGTAACTATTAGCAGATATAACCCCTACAAACTAACCCAATAACATTAACTAACCTCGCGGGGTCGCAGAAATACCTGGATTAGAACCCAGGCGCGGAGCAAACCCTCTCAGTGGTGACGGACCCAGTGAATCTTCCAGATCATCCGTCTAGGAGAAGGAAAACTCTGAAACTAAACCAGAGAGGAGGGAGGCCTCTTCAGTCTTGGATGACAACCTTCCTAGAGCTGGTGACTCAAATAAATTACCGGTTTGCAATACCTAAATTGCTTAAGGAGTAGATAGGTCCTGCCTATCGCCCGGCTTCCATACTCCTTCTTTGCCTATTAGGCAGGCGCAGAGATACTATCACAGTGATTCGACAGAAACACCCATTGGTAGATCTTGTTTCTTGTCTAGGGCAATGAACGCCGTTTCCCCCACTCCCGACACACTCCAGTCCTTAAGCTGGGCACTTGAGAATGCTTGAGTACCACATATGCCTGAGCAATTAGATTGGGTTGACCTTCCTCTGATGGGTTGAGGGTACCGGATTGACAGTTACTGGCTGCTGTTTCCGACTGGTAGTACAGGAGCCCTAACTCTTTGGTAGCGCTTAGAGCGGCTGCTCCATCAACAGTTGAATAATATCGGGATGTTTGCAGTGCCATGGCGCGCATGGAAAGGGACCCTGCACTCATCCCCGGTGGGCTTTCCTGAGGCCACAGTCCTAGTTGATGGAGGGTCAGCTGATGGTCTACTTGTGATGCATGTGTGATATTCTGCATAACCTTCTGTTCGGCTTCCCCTAACCCAACTGAAACTCGTTAAAAAACATGATGACAGTACAATCTAAAAACAAGCTTAAACCAGGCTTAGGGACAAACAAATCACACTTGCCTCCTCCCTTGAGGCTTGCATTCACAAATATCCGTGGGCTTAGAACTAACTTAGCTGATGTTGAAGCATTTCTCCTAACAAATACCCCGGATATCTTAGCACTAAGTGAGACTAACCTACACTCCTCCATCCCCTCTAACTACTTTAACATGCCTGGATATCTCCCACTCTGCCGTAAGGACTCTGACAGACATATGCACGGACTTGGAGTTTACATTCGTAATACCCTTCCCTTGACTAGAGAAACAAACCTAGAAACGGATGATCAAGCTTTTATGTGCTTTAGACTTATCATGCAACACAACATTAGCTACTTTTACTTTCTCTACCGCTCTCCCTCGACCCAAGACTGCACCATAATAAACAAAGTATCTGACAGCATAGACACAGCACTCTCCTTCGACACTAGCGCCCAAGTACATGTATTTGGTGACTTTAATGTCCATCACAAAAATTGGCTTGGATTCTCTACTTATACAGATGCAGCAGGCAGCGCAACTCATAGCTTCTCTGTATCTCACTCCCTATCGCAAATTGTTACTTTCCCAACCCGCTTCCCTGATCAGGAAGAGCAACACGCATCACTATTAGATCTGTTTTTGACCACAGTTCCTGATGATTGTGTAACGAAAGCCGACAGCCCACTTGGGAACGCTGATCATGCGGTAATAATGGTTGAAATCGCCCTAAACTCCAGACCCAAAACTGAAGAGCCAGTGCTCAAAACAACGAGATATTATAAAAAGGCTGACTGGGAAGCTATCAGAGATCTTATCAGAGATGCCCCATGGGGAAATATTTTTTCTCTTCCTGCTGAACAGTGTGCAACTGAGACCACTGAATGGTTCAAAACTGCAATCGAAGCGCATGTTCCCATGCGGAAATTCTATAGCAAGCCCCACTCTCCCCAATGGTTTACTTCGACTTGCGCAACTGCCATTGCTCAAAGGCAGCATGCATTCCGCAGGTTTAACCGACATAAGTCCAGTTCAAACAGACAAAAGTACATAGAAGCTAGAAGTAACGTTAAGAAAGAAATAGCGACAGCTAAGAGGGAATTTACGGAAACCACTAAAAAACGCATCGAAGCACAAAAATTAGGAACTCGTGACTTCTGGAAAATCTACAACAGTGTAGTAAATAATGGGCAATCAACGATTCCCCCACTAACCAACAATCACGAGGTTCTTTGCTCAGCAACCGAGAAGGCTAACATGCTTGCCAGTCGGTTTGCCTCCAACTCTACACTGGACCCTCTAAACCACCCCCTACCTGACTTTCCTATGCGGACAGACGCCACGCTAGACGATCTGGAAATCACCCCTGCTCAGGTGCATGCTATCATAAAAAACCTTGACACTTCCAAAGCATGTGGACCCGACCTCATCCCAGCTGTGCTATTAAAAAAGTGCTCAGCCGAAGTAGCTCCAGTTCTCTCCAAACTCTACAACAAATGCCTCAATGAATCTTGCTTTCCGAGCTGTTGGAAAACTGCTTCTGTTGTACCAGTATTCAAGAATTCTGGCGAAAGAACTGACCCATTAAATTATCGCCCTATTAGCCTCCTCCCACTTTTTGCCAAAATATTTGAGACCTTAATTAACCATGCTCTAGTCCAGCACCTTACAGATGCTAAACTTCTGACCGACCATCAATATGGATTTAGACAAGCCCGTTCCACGGCAGACATCCTCACTGTAATCTCTGAACGCATATACCATTCACTGGACAAAGCGGGAGAGGGCAGAGCGGTAGCTCTAGATATATCTAAGGCTTTTGACAGGGTATGGCATGAGGGTCTCCTCAGGAAGATTAGATCTTACGGTATCACTGGTAGAATACTTAACATAATTAAATCCTTCTTAGATAAGAGAAAAATCCAGGTTGTCCTCGACGGTCGTACGTCTAAACAATATAATATAAATGCGGGAGTGCCCCAGGGATCTATCCTTGGTCCTCTGCTGTTCCTGATATTCATAAATGACCTCCCCGACAAAACTGCCTCTGAGATGGGTATATATGCTGATGACACCACACTCTATAGCAGGCACGACAGGAAAACAAATGAACATATATCTAAAGTAATGGCAGAAACACTAGAGGATGACCTCAAATCAGTAGTGGAATGGGGACAAAAATGGATGGTAACGTTCAATGCCACCAAGACAAAACTGGTTTCATTCAATAATTACAAGAAACCTTCTCTACCACCTATAGCAATGGCCAACAACTCTTTAGCTGAGAGTACGTCTTTCAAGCTCCTTGGCCTAACGTTCACAGGAAACATGAGCTGGAACAATTACATCGAGGGCATTGCCAGGGCCGCTGCGAGGAAGGTGGGCTCTCTCTACCGTGCTAGAAAACTTCTAACACCCGAAAGTATCATGTACCTCTATAAGGCCACTATTCGCCCATGTATGGAGTATTGCTGTCACATTTGGGCCGGTGCATCGGCTACTAGTCTCTCGCTCCTTGACAGGGTTCAAAAGAGAGTCGCAAATCTGATAGGCCCCAAACTGGCATCAAAACTTCAGCCTCTGTCCCATCGTCGAAACGTTGCATCCCTCTGCCTGTTCTACAAGTATTATAATGGTGAATGCTCTGAAGAACTGCAAGCACTTGTGCCCCCACGACGTGAACACCCTCGACAGACCCGACAAGCTACACAATCCCACCCCCACACTGTAGAGATCCCTAGATGTAAAAGATCCTTCTACTCCAGTAGTTTCTTCCCCAGAACTGCTAGACTTTGGAATTCCATTCCAGGTCACTGCTTCCCCAACTGTACTGACTTGCATAAGTTCAAGTGCAACGTGAACCAACATCTCGCTGCCCTAATCCCTACATAGTACCCCAGTAGATGTTTCCCTTGATAGTAGCCCCCTACATTAAAGTGGCAATGTGCCTTGTTTGGGGTGAATATGTAATAAAAAAAAAAAAAAAAAAAAAAATTCAATTTTAAATGACACGAGAAGGGTTGATATGTCGTACAAACAAACCAACCCCAAATCAAATTAAACATTCTCGCATACGGAAAAAATATTTCATTGTTATTGCATCAGTATTGATGAGAGAAATTGGCTGCGGTGTTTGGGTGAAGTCGATGTGGACTTCGGGCTGGACATGTCCCAAGAAGCTCTGGCCAATTCGACTAAGAAATGTCAACAAAAAATAACGATTTTAATTTGGTTTCTCTGACCAGAAAATTGAATGTTGAAAATCCGAGGGAAGAACTTTCTAATAACATTAAATCTATTCGTGACCCGTTGAGTCACAACTATTTGTGAAATCTCAGACATATTTGAAAACCAGCGGGGGCATCCGGCGTTGCCCAGTCATATTTTACAGAACGGTACTTACCTTGAGATCGCTCCATGTTTAGACAAGTTTCTTGGTCTAGTCTTCACTCCTGATCGGAAATGGAGCACAAACATCAAATCTGTTGCCAATATTGCTGGAAACATGGTTGGATCCGTCTACGGCTCCAGTAGATATCTCACTGCTGATGGAATTCTTTATCTATATAAGAGCCAAGTAGGTCCTAGGATGGAGTACTGTTGCCACATCTGGACAGAGTTACTTGAAGCACCCTATCCTGTTTTGACAGAATTCAGAATCCAAAACGGATTTCGTAATCTAGTGGGTGGTGTCTTTTTTTTATTCTCTGCTTAAATATATTTTAATTTACACAGATTTCGTATTTATCATTATAGAGTCAATCATTTCATATTATATTGTACCTAATATATTAGTCATGATTTCAAAAATAAAAGGAATAAAAATATGACTTGGGTGTCATCAGCTAGAATCGAAACCAAAACCGAAACCAAAACCGAAACCAAAACCAAAACCGAAACCAAAACCGAAACCGAAACCTGAAACCAAAACTGAAACCGAAATCGAAACCGAAACTAAAACCGAAACATCGTTTCATGACTGAAACTATGTCCACAAGTTCAGCAAAGACTGAAGTTCATTTGTACTCAATATGGTTGTACTGTGGAAAAGAGTGTAAATTTTATTAAATACAAGCTGGTTTCCATGACAACAATGTTTTTGATAGACAAGATGCAAGCAAGGGCGGGAGGTCCACAGAATTTTATAATTATAAAGATTCAGTCACTGCAAAATATATGCTAACCCATTAGCGCCCATGGCACTTTTTTAAGACCCAAAAGCATAATTAACTGCATTTCAGCAACTAACCCTAAACCATAATATAGGGGAAACCCTTCATACTGAAACAATTACTATTTTGGGGGAATCTACCAGAGTGCCCCCTTTTTGGGGGGAGCTGATTTTCCCCCATAGTAAAAACGACCCTGTGTCTAGTTTGCTTTCGCGAGGAAGCAAATAAATAAAAAGACAGAAAGCAGGAAGCTTACCTGGCCTCAGGCCAGTTTTAAAAGCAACGTTCATTTCTGCGCATGCGTGGCGACTCCTATGATTCTTAAGTTAATTACCAACTCATTGAATTCACCATCCTCTTTGGCCTAATGGTTAGCGTGGAAGACTAACCCACCTCTCTCTCTTTTTTCTTTATTTTTTAAATTTTAACCACGTGGAAGCCATTCTTAACATCACTTCATCCTTGTGCCAATATTCTCCACCCGGGAAATGCCGGGTACTCCCCGCTAGTCTATAATATAAAGGACAACAATCTGTTTAAATGTATGTATGTTTGTATGTCTGCCTGAAACTTTCTGTCAATGGATTTTCACAAAAAATTGGCTGAAAACACTAATTCCGTCACCCTCAAGTAATTTTCTACAGGAAGAGTAGCAAAAACTTGGTCCTTCTTGACAATTTAGCCAAACATGCATGAGCAAAAAACGTTCTTTCTTGAATTAGTTTAAATACAAAAAAAAAAACGACCTAACCCGCTAAGTATATATATATATATATATATATATATATATATATATATATATATATATATATTAAGTTGGTGCAAAAACAATATCGTTTTCGTGCTGATTATCAATGCGATGGTTCTAGGCTCAATCCTTAGCTTGGGAGAGGTGCTAGTCTAGCAGCACTGATGAGTTGTGATACAACGAAACAGGATGTATGTCGATGACTGGAAATATATATATATATATATATATATATATATATACTAGCAAAAGTACCTGTCGTTGACTGTAAACGTTTTTATTTAATTTTTTAAATTTTTTATTTCCATACTTTGTGGACCAGGCGCGTATGCAGAACCCGAAAATTTTAATGAATCATCAAACATACTCATTCCTGTGTCTCGATACATCTATCATTATATGTGATCAGTTTTCTATAATAGTTAACCATATAGGAGCCTATTCGTGACCAGACAAACACACAGACGTTCAGCTTTATATTATACACTAGCAAAAGTACCCGTCGTTGACTGGGTTCAAAAACAGCCTACAGAAAATAAACTCTGATTTATGAAAGTATGATAGGTTATGAAAAGGAAGGGTTGTAAAGAGATAGCTTCGAATTTGAGGGTATCAAAACCAAAGCAAAATATGATGAAAGTAAAAATAAAATAGATAAACCCCATAATTTATTATACTATACCTGTTCACACTGAAACACTTATCACAATATTCTGTGGATCTATTTAAAAAACCTTGTTAAACTTTGTGACATATTTCCATTCTATGGAGGTCAGGCACGAACGAACACCCCATAATTTTATTATACCATATTTCTTTAAACTGAAACATAATTATCAAAGTATACTTACGCAGATAGATATGAAAAGTCTTTATTAAAGTTTGTGCCTATTTTCATTCTATGGAGGCCAGGCGCGAACGCAGACCCCCCAATTTTATTATACCATCCCTATTTAAGTTAAAACATACTTATCAAAGTATTATTATGTACATCTATATGAAAAACACTTGTAAACGTTTTTTTTTTAATTTTTAAATTTTTCTATTTCCATACTTTGTGGACCAGGCGCGAACGCAGACCCCACAATTTTAATGAATCATCATTATGCCAGATCAAACATAGCCATTCCTGTGTCTCGATACATCTATCATTATATGTGATCAGTTTTCTATAATAGTCAACCATATAGGAGCCTATTCGTGACCAGACACACACACAGACGTTCAGCTTTATATTATATATATATATATATATATATATATATATACAATTATGAATACATATAATTATGAAGATGTCAGAGTAAGAAAAAGAAAAAACTCAACGTTATAGATGCATATGAATTACAGTAACGTGTGTATTTTCCAGATGTCATTTGTTTGTTTGTGATAGTTGTTAAACAAAAAGCACTCTACCTAAATGTATTTTCCAGAGATAAATTAGACGTAAAAATTGGAGTGTCTCTCACAGCTTACACCCACAATCCGGCGTATATTTCCAACAATGATGTCTCAGCATACAGTAAAAAAAAAAAAAAAAACAAATCTAGAGTGGCTATATACAATCACTTTAATTTATTATTCAATCCAAAATATTTTAGCAAGTAGTCCTTATGACCAACCCACATTTTTATATAACACTAGCAGGAGCGCAAGGCTTTGCCCGGTCATAAAATATGCTTAAATATGATGTTTTAATTTACATAGATTTCGTATTTATTCTTATAGAGTCAATTCTCTGTCGATTATTTCATATTATATTTTACGCAATATATATTTATCTATATATCTATAAAAGTGAACGTGTCTGTGTGTGTGTGTGTGTACATTTCCCTATGCAATAACTCTGTTAATTTTCAGTCTACAGACTCGAAATTTGATATACAGGGTACTGAGATTTGGAAAAATCTTTGTAATCCGTTTTCGGTCAAGAAATTTGGCTGTTAAGGGGTCAAAGTTCAACGATTTGACCTTTGCAAACTCTATCTAACTCCTCCACCAATTTTGGGTCTAAACACTTGAAATTTTAGATATAGGTTACTTGGACATAATTCTTAATAACTTGATTTGAACCCAATACAATAAATGTTAAGGGGTCATAGTAGGGGTCAAAGTTAAAAAAATTGACTGCTTTTTTTTTTTTCTTCTTTTTTTTGCTTAACATGCACCTCCAAACACCCCCATTTCATAGTCTCTTCCGATAATTGATGGCTTTAAGCACCTTAACTTTTGCGGCTTTGATATCTTATGACTAACATGTGGTGCTTTTTAAAAAAAAAAAAAAAAAAAATTATCCAAACGCATGACATTTTCTTACTGTTAACAGAAAACTGGTATTTTTATTTTGGGTTTGTTTGTTTGTTTGTTTGTTTTTTACGGCATATCAACCCTTTTCAGGTTATTTAATGCCAAATCCATCAAATCTGTTGCCAAGGTTGCTGGAAAAATGGTGGGATCCCTCTACCGCTCCAGCAGATATCTCACTGCTAATGCAATTCTCTACCTATATAAAAGTTAGGTAGGCCAACGATGGAGTACCATTGCCACATCTGGGCAGGAGCTGCTCGAAAAGACTTATCCTGTCTTGACAAAGTTCAAAATAGACTCCGTAGCCTAGTGGGGGATGCCCTTTTCTCTTCCCTGCAACCACTTTCCCACAGAAGAGACGTTGTGAGCATGTCTTTGCTTTATCATTATTTTCATGGCAAGTGCTCGTCTGAGCTTTAATCTATAACCCCCTCCTCGTCAAACATTCACGAAAAACACTTGTCTAGCTGAAACCACTATCAATAATTTCCCCCACCCTTTATCTGTGCCTAAACCTAAATGTAGATTCCATGAACAAAGTTTCTTTCTTAGAACTGCATGCCTGTGGAATTCTCTTCCATTTTCGTCCTTTCCAACTGTCTACAATATGGTCGTCTTCAAGTCCAACGTAAACAAATTCTTGATGAACCATCCCCTTTCCACTGCTAATGATTACTACGATATTGTCCCATTGAATACTGTACACTCATTAACCGTTTTCCTCGAGTGGCCTCCGGGTCTTGATAAGTGGCGACTCCTATGTAAAAAAAATAGCAAATAAAAAATCAGTAATTCTGGAAAAAAATGTTTTTATGCGTCAAAGTTTTTTATAACTCACGTTTACCCCGAACAAAGCATATCATCCCTTGGACGTAAGAGGCCACTATTTGGGGCCACGTTTAGGAGAGATGAGCAAGATCTTGGTTTACATTACATTTAAACTTCTGCATATCAGTACAGTCAGGGAAGCAAGTAGCAGGAAGGGAATTCCAAAGTCTATCTGTTTGAGGGAAGAAAATATTAAAGTAGAAAGCTTTCCAGCATTTAGTTACCTCAACAGTGAAGGGGTGTGATTTTGTTGCTAAGCAGGTTTGTTAGAGGTATGTATGTCGAGGGGGAACAAGTGTAACGAGTTCATCAGAGCACATTCCATTAAAATACTTGTAAAACAGGCACAGGAATGCAACATTCGTGGCGATGGGACAGGTGCTGGAGAATAGTTGACAGTGCGGAACCTATTAGTTATTTATATCTTCAAATATTTATTCATGGAGTTGCGTTTAGGTTTTTGGTTTTACGGCATATCAACCCTTTTCAGGTTATTTCATGCTGAATCTAGTAATTTTTGAAGAAAAACAAGTGAAGCATGCATGGTCCCCCGTGAGTGCACCGTGAACGAGGCATAAAAAAATGACTAAGTTCAGCATCTCCCTCCCCCATTTAGCGCCAAAAGTCCCCAGGGGACGTCAAATCCTGGTGAAAATGAACAAACGGTGCAGTTTTAGGCCTTAACATATGTAAATTTGAGTTTAGCACCATGCAAAACTGCTAAATAGACATACACAGAAAATTTTGGACAAATATGGTATAATAGTTCCAAAAATGGAGTGTTTTTATTAGCCCGAAAAGAGACCCTGGGGCATATCCAAGAGTTATCGCGAAGTAAAGACAAACAAAATTATATAGAAATCAGTTAGTTACAACTTTTCAAAAAGTTTTATAAAAATCCAAAGCATCAATTTTTTTTTTTTAATAAGCACAAAAATATCAATTTTAGCCATTTTAACCCGAAAGGAACCCCTAGGGAAGCAACCAGAGTTTTCCCCGAAAATCCGTTCTGTTATTTTTTTACTCATATCATGTTTAATGTTTGTGCAAAATTCCAAAAAAATATCATGTTTAATGTTTGTGCAAAATTTCAAAAAATTCCATTTCTTATATTAAGAAAAGTGCGGACTGACAAACAGACGAACCAACAAGTGGGAGTTTACAGATTCATTCTACTTTTGTGGGGGAACCAAAAAAAGATTTTAGGTTTCAAAGCTTTCACGAAAAACACTCGTCTAGCTGAAACCACTATCAATAATTCCCCCCCCCCCACACACACTCTTTATCTGTGCCTAAACCTAAATGCAGATTCCATGAACAAAGCTTTTTTCTTAGAATTGCACGCTTGTGGAACTCTCTCCTGTTTGCCTGCTTTCCAGCTGACTACAAGCTGATTGTCTTCAAGTCCAATGTAAACAAGTTCTTGATGAACCGTCCCTCTAATAATTATGACCCCTTAGCATTTATTGTTTTGGGCTCAAATCAAGTTATTAAGTTAGATCCATGTCCAAGGAACCTATATCTAAAATTTCAAGTGCGTAGACCGAAAATTGTCGGAGGAGTTTGGTAGAGTTCTCAAAGTTTGAGAAATAGGGGTCAAAGTTTTAAAAAAATTGACCTCTGCGGTCTCTCCCAAATTACTCAGACAATTTCTGGTCTAAATATTTGAAATTTTACCTTAAGAGTATTCAGAGATAGGGCAAGCTTTTTCATCAGTTTGGGTCGAAAATTTTAAGTTATCAATATATAAATGTATGTATGTATGTCTGTTTGCATGTCTGCCTTAAACTTTCAATAGAGGCAACGGATTTTACCAAGATCAGTATCGTTTCAAAGTTTGACCTTTCATACGACAAATATCGAAACATTGGCTAAAAACATTAATATCTCCCTCTCTAACTAGGCACTTTTCTACGGGGGAGGGGGCTCACTTCTTTCGCCGATATTTTTGGAAGTTATCCTCTCCTTTAGATTGTCTAGCCTTAATTTTAAAAAATGTCGCTTCTGGTTTGGTGGTGGTCGTAACGTGTGTGTGTGTGTGTGTGTGTGTGTGTATGACGCGGTTTATCTCAGCCTACAGGCAACTCACCCAGGTAAGTAAGGTACCGAAATGAAGCTTATGACCCAGCGGATGTTTTAGTGATATTTATATCAATGTTTGGTTTATGGAAATGCAAAAACTAACGATTTACTAAACAAGGTTTTAATTACTGGATATTTTTCCGGTAGAAGAACCCAAGTTTGCCCAGCCGGGCAAACTTGGGTTCTTGTATGTTCAAATATTTATTGGTGTTTAGTTTGGTTTGTTTGTTTGTTTTGTAGAGGAAAATTTGTTTTGTTTTTGCACCGCATTATTGAGTTTTGTAAAGTTTTGTAAAGTTTTGTAAAGAGGGAAGAGAAAAAAAGAACATTTACAATTACTTTTGGTATTATTTGAACTATTATGCTCATCTTGGTTGATTTTTTGTTTTTTAATTAATTATAAATCCTCATATCCAAAATATACATTCATCATATCAAAAAACCGGAATGGACCCGGAGTTATTAATATTAAAAAAAAGACTTGGCGCTATTTGCATTTTTAATTTCTAACGGCTTTGTTCGTTGGGAAAGCAAATAAACAAAACAATTTTTCACTATTCAAAAATAACATCCAGCGTGAATGCACCTGAAGATGGTCGGAGGTTACATCGGCCGAAACGTTGTGAAGAAAAAAAAGAAAGACAAGATGAGAATAATAGTCCAAATGATACAAAAAGTAATAATAAACCCTCATCTCAAAAATGTATATTAATCAAAAACATTTACATGCAGTCAAAAACCAGCATCTTCAGTATTTTCGGATTAAATTACCTACAAGATTTGAAATTCTTTAAAACAAAATAACTGGGTCAAAAGAGTTTTGGTTAAAAAGCTGTTTTTTTTTGTTGTTTTTTGTTTTTTTAAATTGTTTTTCTCTTTTCAGAGTTGAATTTCTTGAAATTGTTGCCGGCATTTGCTTCAAGGTCATGTAAATTAATCCCCCAGCTTTAAAAGAATATTAATAAGAAAAGAGGCTTGCTTTTTTCTGTTCTTGGCCTTCGGGCCGGGAATGGAGGGGAAACCCTCTATACTGGGACAGTTATTATTTTTGGTAACCAGAGTGCCCCCTTTTTGCCTACTTTTAGGGGAGCTGGTTTTTACCCCACATTAAAAACGGCCTTGTGCCTAATTTGCTTTGGTGGGGAAGCAAATAAATACAATTAATAAGCTGGACTTTTTAGCTCGTTACAAACTGGCAAAAGTTATAACCGTTGACTTGGAATAAGTGCTTTATGCCAAACTTCTACATTAAATCTGGTATTGGGATGATTGTCCCTTATTTATTGCGGACTATTTATCCTTATCTTTTAATTATTGTTTCACAGCGTTTCAGCCAACTATTCCTCTCGCCTTCATCAGATGGTAACCGTGACGGAATAGGAAGTCCGAATCTCCTAACTGCATCCTCAGCAATTACTGCCTTCCATAGTTGTCGTCTCACCACGTTTTTTGGCCAACTAAGCCTCTGGCCGGCTTTGGGTAGGATTGAAACCGCTATCTTCAGACAATTCTCACCTGGAACTGTAGAGATTCAATGTCTCTATTCACTGCGCCACGGGCACCGAATGGCTATCATTTTTTGGTTTTATAAATCCACGTTTATTATCTTATCTTCCATGGTCGGGTCCGTACCGAATGGTATAGATATTATTTAATTGGAATTCATTATTGAGATGAGAATTATTTATTAATTTATTTATTTAAAAATATTTTTTTTTTTTGCAGACTATTATCCTCAGTTGTTGTTTCACGACGTTTCAGCCACCTATTCCTCTAACCTTCGTCAAGTGCTAACCGTGAAGGATAGGAACTACGAATCTCCTAACTGCATCCTCTGCAATTACTGCCTCCCGTAGTTGTCGTCGCAGTAACCACCTGACGTGATCGTCTAAATGTGTTGCATGCGTGTAAACACACACATGTACTTCGACATACCTCATCAATTTTTCAACTGCGTCGTTGGCTATTTGCTCCACCTGGAAATTTCATCTGTTCTTGGGATGGAAGCTGGAACCTGTGGATGAATGCACTTCAACTCCAAGACGATGGTTGATTTTATATAGTTTTTTTATTACTTCCCATGTGTCGATGGCAGAAGAATGTGAAGTGAATATCTTTGCTTGTGGGTTTCTCTTAGTCCCTAATTTGAGACACGTCAGCTCTCTCCCCGGTGAGGGGGGAGGGGGCGACTGTTAAACAGTCCGCTCTGTTTGACGACCTCTTTCCAACTCATCTATTTCCACAGCTAACTAGAACACGTGATAACAGACACGTACTTCCGATGCTGGTGCAACTCTCTTCCAGTGCAACTTGTCCAGTTTAGACCTCAACATGTTTTGACAACTTTTATCAAAACATAACTTCACATCTAATCTCTTGTTTATTTCCAATTAGATAGATAGACATATAGACAGATAGACAGATAGATAGATAGACAGATAGATAGATAGATAGATAGATAGACAAATAGATAAATAGACAAATAGATAGATAGATAGATAGATAAATAGATAGATAGATAGATAAATAGATAGATAGATAGTTAGACAGACAAATAGATAAATAGATAGATAGATAAATAGATAGATAGATAGTTAGACAGACAAATAGATAAATAGATAGATAGATAGATAGATAAACAGATAAAAGAGGGGGAAATGTAAAATAGATAGATAGATAGATAGATAGACAAATAGATAGATAGATAGATAGATAGACAGACAAATAGATAGATAGATAGATAGACAGACAGAAACATAAACAGATAAAAGAAGGGGAAATGTAAAATAGATAGATAGATAGATAGATAGACAAATAGATAGATAGATAGATAGATAGATAGATAGATAGATAGATAGATAGACAGACAGAAACATAAACAAATAAAAGAAGGGGAAATGTAAAATAAATAGATAGATAGATAGATAGATAACAGCTAATTTCTCTTCTGTTCCACGACTATATAACAGTATGAATCCAAACTTTTATTGTTAACATTACTTCTCATGTGTCGATTGCAGAAGAATGAGAAGTAAATATCTTTGCTTAGATTGTTAATTCTAGTCTCCAGTCTGAGACACGTCAGTTCCCTCCCAAATTCTAACTTGACTATGTCCAGCCAACCTGAACACGTGACAACAAACACATCCTTCTGGTCAGCTAGTATTAGAGCTTTTGGTGCAATCTGCCAATTTTGCACCTCAATATGTTCTGACAACTTTTATCAAAACATAGCTTCACATTTCATCTCTTGTTTACCAAGCCAGTTAGATAGATAGATAGAGATAGATAGATAGATAGATAGATCGAGATCGAGATAGATAAATACCTAGATCGATAGATACAGATAGATCGAGAGGCAGATAAATAACAGGTGATTTCTCGTTTTTACAACTATATATAACTTGTTAGTCTTTTCTGCCCCCTGTTGGGGGTTTCTTTCTTGTGTTATATATTCACTATGCCTGGTCGTCCAATGGGCTTTTCAATCTATATAATTTCTGAAAATCAACTTTTGCCACTGTCTCGATATATACACTTGGCAGCGAAATAAAACACACTCGGCTGGGTTATAAAATATTTTGTTTATTCCAATGACAACCTTTCCGATTTCAGTATGACATCAGTGAAGGTACGGCGGGGGGGGGGGGAATGTTAGACAGCGAAGAAAAACTGTGTCAGTTCGTTCTCTCTCCCCCTCTCTCTCTCTCTCCTCCTTTCTCTCCCTCCCGTCGATTTATATAAACATTCTTTCATTCCGGAATATTTATATTTCTCATTGTCAATTGTTCTATTTCTTTGGCCGATATTTCTCTCACATATTTCTGGTCGAATTATGCATTTCGCTAGTTATATATATATATATATATATATATATACTAGCAGATGTACCCGGTGTTTCCCAATATTAAACGTAACGTTAAATTCTTAAAAATAAAAATAAAAAAAAAATAAAGTAAAAAACGAAAGAAACTGGCACATTGCATGCGAGTTTTTTTTTCTAAACAGTTCATTTCTTGTAAGTAAAAAAAAAAAATCGAGCTGTGATCGAAACCAAAACTTAAAAATAGTGAGTCAAGTATGATAACCATCAGGCCAGCTTGCAACAATCTATAAAAAATGTTATCAAACCTATTTACTCTTAACACAAGGAAGCTGTCATGTGAACGATTCGTGCATGCACAGTCGTGAAACAGCTGACAAACAGATAAAAGTCCGATTACCCCCGATTATAAGTATCAATTTTTCAATTTTAATCCCTTAGCAGCCCCTTTTTTCAGATGAAAACTGATTAAAAAGTTTTTTACATGTCTGAATGCCCTATATACTAAATTTCAAGTCTGTAAATCAAAAATTCGTTTAGTATATAGGTTAAGAAATGTCCTTACACACACTTTGTCTCACTTTAATAGATATTAGTGTTGGGACGATTAATCAGAAAAAAATCAACAAATTTGGGGGTATCGAATCAGTATCGGAATCAGAAAAATTGGTGCCTATATTCCGATGCCAAAACGATTTTTTTAATTGTCTTTTTTTTTTTATTTGATTTCGTTTAAACCAAAATCTTCCATCACTAGTAATATTGATAAAATAATAAATATTTATTGATTTTAAATTACCAATAAATCTAAAATCGATAGCTCATCCCCCACAAGTGTATTTTTATGTTCGGGAAAATATCTGCACATTTAACATGTGTTTGTTTATAGAATTTTTTTTTTTACATGGAAGTCACCACTTATCAAGGCCCGGAGGCCACTCGGGGATAAGGGTTATTGCGTGTACAGTAATCAATGGGACAATATCGTAATAATCGTTAGTATTGGAGATTTGATAAAGTGTTTTACATAAAGGGGTGGTTTATCAGGAATTTGTTTATGTTGGACTTGAAGACAACAAAGTTGTAGTCAGGTGGAAAACAGGCAAACGGAAGAGTGTTCCACAGGCGTGCAGTTCTAAGAAAGAAGCTTTGTTCATGGAATCTACGTTTTCATTTAGGCACAGATAAAGAGTGGGGAAAATTACTGACAGTGGTTTCAGCTAGACGGGTGTTTTTCGTGAAAGATGGCGAGGAATAAACAGAGATTGGAGCTCAGACGAGTACTTCCCATGGAAATAACGATAAAACAAAGACAGTCTCGCAACGCCCCTTCTGTGGGAGAGAGATGGCAAGGAAGAGAAAACAGGGGGAAAATAACAACTCTACAGTTAAATATTTGGAGATTTATAAAAAATCGGAATCGGTAATTGTATCGGAATTGAGAAAAATATTGGAATCGTCCCATCACTAATAGACATATAGATGAAAAAGAGAGAGACAAACAAACAGACAGACAGCGAGAGTAATACAAGAATTGCAGGCTTGTGGAACTCTCTTTCTGCTGACAGTTTCCCCCTTTACCTCTTGGTCTTTTTTCGGCTAAGATCATGAGGCATCTTCTGAATTTGCATTAGTAATTTTTGTTCTCTTTAACTCCTTAAATCAAGTGGCTTAATGCCTTGTCTGGTGACTGTCCAGAATTCCACCCCCCTTCTCAACGAAAAACAAAACAAACGAAAAATCTGTATGATGTACGTATTCGTGATGGGAAGAAAATATCGCATTCCAAAAAACATGTGAATCAATCAAGCCGTCTTATCTTTAGGAAAATCAAATTTTGTTGCTAATCTTACAAGCGACGAGCTCGCGGCGCCATCTTGAAAACAGTCTGAACGAACCAGGGTGATAACACCAAATAGAAATTTTAGAAAGCTATTCTTACCATGGGGAGGGGAGAGCATTGGAAAAAAACTCAAATACGCTTAATAATGATTTTAATATATTAGGTTCTCGCATAAGTTCCCACCATTTTTGTTTTTTTTTTAAAGAAAATCAAAGAATTTTAACAGCAAAATTAAGTTCGTGTGGGAGCCAAGCTCCAAGTTTTCGTGTGAATCCCATCGACTGAAGATGGTGTGAAATTGTTACAAAATCACATCTTCATCTTTTCACCCAATTCGTTATTTTCATGGCAAGTGCTCGTCTTAACTTCAATCTATGGCCCCCCCCTGCCAAACTTTCATGAAAAACACTCGTCTAGCCAAAACCACTATCAATAATTTCCCCCACTCTTTATCTGTGCCTAAACCTAAATGCAGATTCCATGAACAAAGCTTCTTAGAACTGCACGCCTGTGGAACTCTCTTCGATTGCCTGCTTTCCAGGTGACTACACTTTGATTGTCTTCAAGTCCAACGTAAACAAATTCTTGATGAACCACCCCCTAAGTAATCGAATTTACAAAATAATCACATTGACTGATGTATACCCATTAACCCTTATCCTCGAGTGGCCTCCGGGCCTGGATAAGTGGTGATTCCTGTGTAAAAAAAAAAAAAAAAAAAAAAAAAAAACCTGAGTTGGTCTTCGTCTATCTTGATTGGTCTTCCGGAACGAAGAGCGTCATGCAGGTCAAAATTACCATGTTTGAATCTGGTAAACCAATCTCGAACAGTTCTCTCAGCTATAGCGTTTTCTCCATATATGGCACAAATATTATTGGTCACTTCACTCGCTTTTTGACCTCCATTAAAGACGATAAGAAGAATGTGTCGGAAATATGATTTTTTTTTATCTACTTGACAATCCGTTTGCAAAAAAAAAACGATGACCATTATCTTTTAGAACAGAATATGTGTTTTCTAATAATATATAACACTTTGACAAATATCA
>NC_136523.1:39518936-39523936 GCF_053919585.1 Euprymna scolopes | reverse complement strand
TATATATATATATATATAACGCAGACCCCACAATTTTATTATACCATCCCTATTTAAGTTAAAACATACTTATCAAAGTATTCTTATGTACATCTATATCAGAAACACTTATAAAAATTAAAAAAAAAAAAAAACGTTTACATTTTTTATTTCCATACTTTGTGGACCAGGCGCGAACGCAGACCCACAATTTTAATGAACCACCGTTCTGCCAGATCAAACATACCCATTCCTGTGTCTCGATACTTCTTATATCATTATATGTGATCAGTTTTTTTAAAATAGTCAACCATATATGAGCCTATTCGTGACCACACACACACACACACACACACATTCAGCTTCATATTATATATATATATATATATATATATATATATATATATATATGATATATATAGTCATCCACATACAGTACTGTTTCGCTGTATCACAGCTCATCAGTGCAGCTAGACAGGTAACTACCTTAAGCCACGATCGAAATCCGACTGCCCAAATGACAGTCAAGTCATATATATATATATATATATACTAGCAGATGTACCCGGCGTTGCCCGGTGGTAAGGTTAAATTAAATTTTTAAGAAAATGTAGTAAAAAAAAAAAAAAAAAAAAGAAAAGAAACTGAGACATGTTCATGCGAGTATTATGTTTTTTTCTAAACAGCTCATTTCTTGTAAGTAAAAAAAAAAAAAATAATAATCGAGCAAGTACAATACAGTACAGTAAATATTGGGTATTTGTAGAAGAGCCCCGCGTCAGCTAATGGAGAAATGGGTTTGGCAGAACAGCTGGGCCCTGGGGTTCCACATACGTACATGGCCCTGACTTCAAGAACGTTACACGTTCTTCATAAAGGGATACTTTTAAGTAGATTAAAAACAGGACATTTATCTTTTCTTTAGAAATGGACATTTTTAATTCCTTACTCATGAAACCTTCATTTAAGATCACGTGCAGTTACTAACCTTTTTGTCTTCGTCTTCATATTCACGGACAAGATAGGGTGGTCCCGGCAGCTACTCCCCAGATGTGGAAACAGTACTCCATTTTAGGACGTATTTGGCTTCTATATATGTAGAAGATTACGTCAGAGTCAAATACCTTCTGGCGCGGTAGAATGACGAAATCATTTTTCCAGCGACATTGGCAACAGATTTGACTTTTCTCTTTCCTAGTAACGGGACGTTCGTTTGACATCACTTGGAGTTTCTAACCATTTTGGCTCCGTCCAACCTTATGGACATATTCTATTATTAACACCCTTCTCTTATTTTTTCCCCCCATTCCTCTTTTTTTGTGGACACCTTAACATATATGATTCAATAAAGTTTTTTTGTTGTTTTCTTTACATAGACATCACCACTTATCAAGGCCAAGAGACCACTCGAGGATAAGGGTTAAAGAGTGTACAGTAATGAAAATTCGGTAAATTTGTTAACTTATATGGAATGGCTCATCAAAAACTTGTTTACGTTAGACTTGAAGACAACAATATTGTAGTCAGCTGGAAAGCCGGAAAACGGAAGACAATTCCACAGGCGTGCAGTTCTAAGATAGAAACTTTGTTCATGGAATCTACGTTTAGGTTTAGGCACAGATAAAGAGTGGGGGAAATTAGTGATAGTGTTTTCTGCTAGACGGGTGTCTCTTGTGAAAGTTTGGCAAGGGGGGGCCATAGATTGAAGCTCAGCCGAGCACTTGCCATGAAAATAACGATAAAGCAGAAACAAACTCGCAACATCTCTTCTGTGAGAAAGAGGTTGCAGGGAAGAAAAAAGGACATCCTCTACGAGGCTACAAAGTCTATTGTGAACTCTATCAAGGCAGGATAAGTCCTTTCTAGCAGCTCCTGCCCAAATGTGGCAACAGTATTATAAACGTTGTAATCAGACTTCGTTGATTGATAATTGTAAGCCATAAATACCAAATGATAGAACAGCTTGGAAGAGACGTTGAAAGATATGCCGAAAGCCTCACGCTTAAGGATATTACAATTGACTCAATTATTACTCAAATATGGTAGCCAAGAACACTCAGCTTCTTCAAACGAATATATCCCTGTCACGGAACATGTCGATTTTAAAGATTCAATTCAATTCTAAGAAGATTCCCAAGAAACAGGAGGGACATTTTTTTAAACAACAAGAAAATTAGGTTTTATTTTTTTTTTTTTAAACAAAGGTCTCTCTATTTAAATGAAACCATGGTACGTCTCTGGAATATGTAATACATACTTTTTAAATATTTAATTTGTATATATACAGGGGACCTTCAAAGAGCAATGCCTCCTATTTTTTTTTCCACTCGAATGGATCAGTGGGCATTGCTAATTACATTGTTATGATGACTGAACTTATACATTCATGATCTTAAAGTTTCATCGCTCCGTTGCAGATATTGACAGTATGTGACTTTAAAAAAGCAATCCCTGTCATCGACGTGCATTAAAAGCAGAAATGCTTTGTTGAATCTTTTTATGCAGTCTCTCAAACAATTATAAACTCCTTATGTAAGACTAGCAAGGCTAACCGGTGTCGCCCGTCAGCTATGCATCAAAACTATCTCCCATTAATTAATCAGATTTCTACAGGGGGGAACGATGTAACTGTCGCCCTAGAAAAGACAACATAATTCCATTTCCGTTTGATGAAAAATGTTTTTTTTTTTTTTTGTTACAGACCATCTACTAGTTGGCCAGTTGTGTACAAATCCCAAGAGCGATAGGAGCCTTCTATCATGTCTGAAAGTGACACAATGTTAAACGAGCGAGATCGGAGATGCGCCGCTGTAACTCATGCTCTCTATAGATCCAAGTCTGGCTGAAACTACTGTCAGTAAATTTCCCCACTCTTTATCTGTGCCTAAATCAAAACGTAGATTCCATGAACAAAGCTTCTTTCTTAGAGGTGCACGCCTGTGGAACTCTTTTCCGTTTGCCTGTTTCCCACCTGACTACAACTTGGATGTCTTCAAGTCCAACATAAACAAATTCCTGATGAACCGCCCCCTTAAGTAAGACACTTTATCAAATCTCCATTACTAACGATTACTACGATACTATCCCATTGATTACTGTACACACAATAACCCTTATCCCCGAGTGGGCCTTGATAGGTGGTGACCTCCATGTAAAAAAAAAAAAAGTTATGATAACAGGGCCATTGCCAGCACCCTCAAAATGTAAATTTATTAACACGTTAACGAAAATGATTCGATAAAATTATTTTAAAAGTTAGAATGAGACGTTATCTTTCTATAAGTTTTTGGGGCATAAAATCAAGGAATTTGTCCTGGGCATCACCAAACTTCTGTACGCCAGTGTCGATAGGTTCCAGACTCTCTTAGCATCACCAAACCTTATCTAGTCAGAATGTTTGCCACCAGAAAACATCCCTACCGGGGAATACCGACAAGTCCGTTTTTAAGTAATTTTTGTGCCCAGGTAGAGTGGGAGCTGGATATCTCTGCCTTCCGACCTTGTACCATATGCAGAAGGGGTAGGGGACACAAGGCAGTGACCTCAGGCATTTAAATTGAGAGGTGGGTATCCAGTTGTATTCAAACTTATTTCCAATTCATCATAATATTTCTCAGTACTAGGACTTATACTTGAGTCTTTGGGGTATTATTAATCAGTTAGTCCCGGGCATCACCAGTTTTCTATCATAGTAACGTTCATCAGCTAACTGACAATTTCGAATAAGCCTTATCCTCAAGAGGCTTTTGGCCTTAGTAAGTGTTGGCACGGTGTGCAAAAAGAGATAGACACTTGCACTAAGTCACAGACGAACGAACAGAAGCAACTGTACGTAGACAAAGTCACCGACAGTTACTGGCGAACAGACAGAAAAAAGGCACACATACACAAAGTCACAGACAGTTACTGGCGAACAGACAGAAAAAAGGCACACATACACAAAGTCATCGACAGTTACTGGCGAACAGACAGAAAAAAGGCACACATACACAAAGTCACAGACAGTTACTGGCGAACAGACAGAAAAAAGGCACACATACACAGTCACAGACAGTTACTGGCGAACAGACAGAAAAAAGGCACACATACACAAAGTCACAGACAGTTACTGGCGAACAGACAGAAAAAAGGCACACATACACAAAGTCATCGACAGTTACTGGCGAACAGACAGAAAAAAGGCACACATACACAAAGTCACAGACAGTTACTGGCGAACAGACAGAAAAAAGGCACACATACACAAAGTCACCGACAGTTACTGGAGAAAAGACAGAAAAAAAGGCACACATACACAAAGTCACAGACAGTTACTGGCGAACAGACAGAAAAAAGGCACACATACACAAAGTCATCGACAGTTACTGGCGAACAGACAGAAAAAAGGCACACATACACAAAGTCACAGACAGTTACTGGCGAACAGACAGAAAAAAGGCACACATACACAAAGTCACAGACAGTTACTGGCGAACAGACAGAAAAAAGGCACACATACACAAAGTCACAGACAGTTACTGGCGAACAGACAGAAAAAAGGCACACATACACAAAGTCACAGACAAATAGAAGATACAGACACAGGTACACAAAGTCACAGACAGTTATTGGCGAACGGACAGAAAAAAGCAAAAGATACCCCAAAAAGTCCTGATTTTTCCGATTCCCAATGTCGATTAATCGTTCCCGCACTACCAGATGCACCTGAAGAAGGTCAGAGGTTATATCGGCTGAAACGTTGCGACAAAAAAAATGCCTCAGAAAGTTTTTCTACACATAAACAACAAATCCTTGAAATATTAGATTTGAAAATAAAAAGAAACAAATGAAGTATGCATGGTCCCCCGTGAATGCACAGTGAACGAGACATAAAAAAATGACTAAGTTCAGCATTTGCCCCGTCCCCCCATTTAGCCCCAAAAGTCCCCAGGGGACGTCAAATTCTGGTGAAAATGAACACAAATGGTGCAGTTTTAGGCCTAACATATGTAAATTTGAGTTCTGCATCATGCAAAAAAGAA
>NC_136523.1:39473936-39513936 GCF_053919585.1 Euprymna scolopes | reverse complement strand
GTTAAACATTCTATATTGTGAACATTGAAGTCTCAACAGCCGTGAATGTTAGCTGAAGGATGAGCAGAGAGGATGTGGTCAATTTTCTCAGATATGCTCTTAAAGATATTAATCTCACTGTTGTGGAGATGACAGAGAGCAAGTATAAATGCAGTCGTGTGAGCAAGTGGAAGAACATATAGGGTAATTTAGGATCTTCTTTGCAGATGTCCCTACCACATGGAAAGCCATCTCTAATGTAGGCACATATTCCATGCCCATGGCGATCTTGGGGGTCAGATTTGCATGTTAAATTCAAATATCCTTTAATTACAAACTCATCTAGGAAAATAGTCGGTCCAATGCCAGTTTCGCTTAGGAAGAATAGGTCTGGTTTGGTCTGCTGTTATTGGATTTCTACCTCTGGAAGGTCGGAACGTAGACCAAAAAGACATGGTAGTGGGGTGGGGTGGGGGGGGGTCTAAGTTGGACGTTTGAGTTCTGGGTTTAATCATGCATCCTTTTGGGAGACTTTTCATGATGAAGTTTTAGAATTTGTGGAATAGGTCAACAGACTTGGTTAAAGCAGAGCAGAGATGGAAAGTAAAGGAGAAAAAGAAACAAAGAAATATTTTTATTTGTAGACCATTATAAGGTAAAGCCGTAACAATTACCCACTAATATGGCATTGAGAAGCCCCACCAGAAGCTACTGCATGGTCCAGATTCCATTCACCAAATGGATACAGCAGCCCCTATATTTTGCACCAGCTGATAGGTCAACCTGCTTAGTAGTTAGTCCAAGGTTCGGGTTCTTGACTATCAGGCGGATAATGTCAGCCCAGTAAAACGTTTACATCTAGCACTCTTATTAGAGACATGGGTACAAGGATAGACGCCAAGTACATCCAAGGATGGAATACTGCTGCCATATCTATCTGGAGTACAAAATAGACTTCGTGGCTTAGTGGGGGATGCCCTTTTTTCTACCCTGCAACCTCTCTCCCACAGAAGAGACGTTGCGAGCCTATCCTTGTTTTATCATTATTTCCATGGCAGGTGCTCGTCTGAACTCCAATCTCTGGTCCCCCCTCGCCAATCTTTTACGAAAAACACCCGTCTAGCTGAATCCACTGTGAAAAATTTCCCCCACTCTTTATCTGTGCCTAAATCAAAACGCGGATTCCATGAACAAAGCTTCTTTCTTAGAACTGCATGCCTGTGGAACTCTGTTCCGTCTGCCTGCTTCCCACCTGACTACAACTTGGATGTCTTCAAGTCCAACGTTAACAAATTCCTAATGAAGTAAACACTTCATCAAATCTCCACACTAGTGCAGCATGTAAAAAACAGTGAAGAAATGATGAATGTGAGAAGTGTGAAGGGCCAACGTTGACTTCACATTTTCGACAAGTTTCAGAAAAATCTAATGGATGGGGAAAATGTTATGGGGTAAAAAGTGTCATTTTTTGTAATTTTGAGGCATTTGTGACCCCCCTTTTGAGCTCCTGGGGATGCCGAATCCCAGTGAAAATGGACAAACGATGCAGTTTCACGCCTTAAGACATGTATATTTGAATTCAGCACCATGAAAAACTACTATATAGACATACATATCAAATTCTTGAGTAATATCAAAAAAAGAGTTCCAAAAAGGCATTTTTTTTTTTAAAGTCCTAAAAGTCCAAGACGGATGTGAATCAGAATTTTGCCAGGGTCACCCATGCTGAATTTATATTAAGAACAATAGCCTCCACATTCTGTGCCAAGTTTCAGGAAAACTAATGGATGGATTAAAATGCTACAGAGCAAAAAGTGTCGTTTTTGGCCATTTTAGGGCATTTTTGCCCTCTTTTGAGCCCCTGGGGACGCCGAATCCCAGTGTAAATGGATAACGGTTTAGGCCTTAACACATGTATATTTGAGTTGACCACCGTGAAAAACCACTATATAGTCAGACATATCAAGTTTTTGTTGCGAAATATGAAAAAAGAGCCACAAAAAGAGGCTTTTTTAGCACTAAAAGTCCCTGGGGACGCGAACCAGAATTTTGCTAGGGTCACCCGTACTGGATTTATATTAAAAACAATGGACTCCACATTTTGGCCAAGTTTTAAAAAAATCTAATCGATGGATCAAAAGTTATGGGGCAAAATGTATCGTTTTTGGCTATTTGGGTGCATTTTTTACCTCTTTTGAGCTCCTGGGGGCGCAACAGGAATTTTTGTAAAAAGTTTTTTTTACTGTGCACATCTATTTAATGAGATACAATTTGTGGCAAAATTTCAGAAAGAACTAATGGACGGTTATCTGGCAATCGTCCGGACTAACAGACGCACAGAAGCACGGACGCCACTGAAAACATAGGTCCTTCTCCAATAAATCGGGGAACCAACAATATTATCTACTTAATATTAGTTCAGTTGACCTTAAAGGAAAGTATGGCGATAGGTTCCCCATTTACTAACTGAAATAAAGAAAGAATTAACATATGCAATTCTTTAGCAACTCGGCTAATTTCCTCGAGTCATTGGAAATTGTCTACCTCTTTTGCTAACATTTGACATTAGCCCGCGCATTTATCAGTATGTCGGCAGTTTTATTTATTTTTTTTTTTTTGCAAAAGAATGTGGGCAGACGTTGAATTCAAAATTGGAGAACGAAAATTTATGAAAGTTAAATCCTAACTAAATCCTTTCAGTTTTCCAAATTCACTCTTCAAAATACCAGAAACTTGATACCGTGCTATTAGCAGAGTTCCTTAATGTGACGATGAGAAACACAGTCACAAGAAGTTGTCTCACGATGATTGCAACCTTCTGTCTAACAAGACAATAGCATTCTGCAACTAGTCTGGTGTACCGCAGCGTCTGCTACGTCTATAAAGTCGAAGTTGAGTTGACTTTCCAGATGCGAGCTTAGGCGGGTGATAAGGAGATCTAGGTTTGCCCAGTTACCACGGTCTTCCTCCTAGCATTGCAGACAATGTTCAATGGAAAGGCAAGCAAATACGATCGGAGTCAGCACAGCTGCAGGAAAGGTATTGCAGTATTTCGCCATCCGCCTATCGATATTTCAAACCAGATTTTCATTTCATACCGTTATTAATATCGAGATTATTAGAAGAATCGCTTCTCATAAAAATTAATCTCAAAGTTTCAAGCATGGGAAAAATCGACAACTTCCCACATTAAAACAAAACTATCTACAAAGTCATGTCGACATAATTTTTTTTTTTTTAAAGTCCTTGACATTTATCAACTTCGATTATGTCAATTTGCATCGTAGAATGTGTTTACTTCAGACTAGCGTTGGGACGATTCCAATATTTTTTTTTCCAATTCCAATACAATTACTGATCACCTTCTAACTTCGCAATTCTTTTTTAAATATCTAATTATCTACAGAGTAGTTGTTGCTGTTTTTATATTTTCGGATTGCAGTAAACAACCCGTGTAATATACGCATATATTTTCGCAAAGTTGTGGGGGAAAAGATCTATAATCTTTTATTTATTAAATAGCAAAAAAATAAATAAATAAATAAATAAATAAAAATTTGTTTTAAACAAAAACAGACAAAAAAAATTTTAAAGAATCGTTTTTGGCATTGGAAAATAAATGCAAACTTTTTTTATTCCAATTCCGATATCCCAAAAACGGCTAAACAAGAATTTGTTTAATCTGGAAATAAAAAACTCAACCATATTGTAGTCAGTTGAGAATTGCGTCCTTATCAGCTACGTGTCACTGGAGACTTCCTTACACGACATCTTTAACACATCATTATAATTCTAACTTTTATAATTTTCTATGTCATAAACTTATATGGAAATTCCCATTTTTGTAATAGTAATTGAACATACCCACACCCTATAAAAAAAAAATGAACTCTTCCATCAATATCACCATATGAGGTTCTGCCACAACAACTAAGTTACTCAGAAATCCACACAGACGATTTGTTTATAGTGGTGAAGGCTTTGTGTAGAACCAACCACACTTTTATGAACAACTGCTAATCTTCGTCGGTGCAAATGATTGCCACAAGACAGAGATGACAATAGATTGCAGGTTTTTACGTCAGTTTTCCTCCGATATGCATGTCTTAACGAAGACAGGGGTGCATTTTTCCCAGTGTGTTAATGCAACTTGATACCAACCTGAAAATTTCTATGACTTGGTGCCATACATACAACGCCTAGCCGTCCCAAATGGTCACCCATCTGGCACTGGCCAGACTCATTGTTGCTTAACTTTAATGATCTGGCAAGAACGGATGTGTCAATAAAAATTATATATATATATATAAAATTAGAATTTTATATATATATATATATATATATATATATATATATATATATAATTAGAATTTTATATATCTATATATATATATTTATATATATAATTAGAATTTTATAAATATAATTAAAATTATATATATATATATTTATATATATAATTAGAATTTTATAAATATAATTAAAATTATATATATATATATATTTATATATATAATTAGAATTTTATAAATATAATTAAAATTATATATATATATATATATTTATATATATAATTAGAATTTTATAAATATAATTAAAATTATATATATATATATATAATTAAAATTATATATATATAATTCAAATTATATATTTATAATTTAAATTATATATATATATATATATATATATAATTAAAATTATATATATATAATTCAAATTATATATTTATAATTTAAATTATATATATATATATATATATATATAATTAAAATTATATATATATAATTAAAATTATATATATATAATTTAAATTATATATACAGAAATAAAAGCTTATGAAAATATATATATATATATATATATATATATAATTATAGTTCCTTTAACCATAATCGAACTGAAACTAAAACTTACGAAGGCTCGATGCCACGACGCGAAAGTGGAAAAGAAAGTGAAAGAAAATCTGACGTCTTACCGTTACTCCATGACGTGACCGGAAGTCTAAATCGTTCAAATTTTACGTAGTCAATCAAAAAGATGACTTGCAGAAATGAATTTGCTTTTAAACCTCCCACGAAGGTCATTTTTAATGTGGGGGGAAAAGCAACTCCCACAAAAAAGGGAGCACTCTGGTAGCATTCAAATAAATAGTAATTGTCTCAGTGTAGGTTTCCCCTACATTGACCAAGGACCAATTACAGAACAGATACTACCTGGCTGAAAGGCCAGGCGGATGCATTCGATTAGTTTCACTTTATACGAAATAGACAAACAGCTGACCCAACGGGACAGTGGAAATTTTTTTAAACTTTATCAACAAAAAAAAGATAGAGACGTTGTCCGTTTGCGAATCTGAGATATTACGATCTGGGAAGTATGCAAAACCTCCTTGGGGAAAAATGAACAAAAAATTTAGGCACAAAACTCAACGCTTCAGATTAGTTTCACTTTTATACGAAAAAGCCGAACACAATAATAACAAGAATTTTGTGAAAGTCGTAAATAAATCTGGATACGACACGCGTTCGCAAATCATAGATGTCCACGGTATATAAAAAGTTCTAAAATGTAGTAACCCCATGCAGACCCCTCCCACCCTGAAAAAAGCCTTTGCGAGACATACAAACACACACACACACACACACACATTTTGCCTTTTATATATATAGACTAGCCTGGGTGCCCGGCGTTACCCGGGTGTCTGGAGGTGTGTATTTAGCAAAAAAAAAAAAGTGGTAATAGGTAGGCAGGCTCGAACCTGTACCGTGAAGGAGGAAAAGAATGTGAAAAAAAAACAACCATGATGTCTTTGCTGTTACGATCACCGTCAAACGGGAAGTGATGAAGGTTTAAATTAAGGCTAGTCAATCGAAAAGAGGGGATGACTTTCGAAAATATCGGCCAAAAAAAAAAGCGACCCCTCCCTGTAGAAAAGTTCCCAGTTGCAGGTGAAGGAATTAATGGTTTTAGTCAATTTTTTTATATTTGTTGTCCGAAGGGTCGAGCTTCAAAACGATAGCAATCTCTTGAAAATACGTCGCCTCTGTCGAAAGTTTTAGGCAGACATACATACATGAAACTATAATTTCTTCATATCTTGGAAACTACTTGTTTCCTGGAAGTTTAGATGCTGTTTTGGTTATCAGATTTTTCGGCGGCTCTATTAAACGAAAAAAAATATTGAAATTCAAGTGAAACAAACGATATCTAAGTAATTGTCAGGTTTCAAATAGTAACATATCCAAAACTTTCGAAAAACGATAAGGCAGAAAAATAATCTATATATATAAAAGCGAAAATGTATGTATATGTGTTCGTTTTTTCTGTATGTCTACAAAAGGCTTTTTTCAGAGAAGCGGTCGGTCGCGTCACAACTTTTTAAAACTTTTTATATCACATATAAATCGTAATATCTCACAGTTAACAACGAAGCTCGCCTGTCTATTTAATTTGCTTGATTTCGGGAAGATAAATATTCAACATTTGTCGTTCGCCGCATGTGGGTTAGTCTTTTTCCTATAACATCTTGGGAAAAATAAAAATCCCGCAGTCAAACTTGACCTCATTAACTCATTAAAACGGACACCTACGAAATCCAAATAATTAAATAAATTCAAACGTGTTTCTGTTAGCATCTCGTGGTGGAGCAATGGTTAACGTCGCACGTTTTTTTTTTTCGTTTTTTTTTCACACTTTAATTTACAACTTTACCTCAACGGTTCGGGTTCGATCCTCATACTTACTTTTTTTTAACCCCCACCCCCGGAGTTTCCACACACACCTCCAAACACCCGGGCAACGCCGGGTACCCCATCGCTAGTCTATATATATAAAAGCGAAAATGTGTGTATGTATGTGTGTATATATGTATGTATGTTCGCTTTTTGTGCATGTCTGTAAAAGGCTTTTTTCGCTGGACATTTCGGTCGGCTCATTTCTTCTTAAAACTTTTTATATCACGTCTAAATGATAATATTTAAGAGTTACAAACGGGGGTTACCTGTCTATTTAATTTTCCCGACTTTCACGCGTTATTTTTTCCAGATTTTTAGAGCGTCCCGTGTATCTTTCGCTTTTCAGTATAAAACAAGCGAAAACTGGCTTGCAGCCGCGTCATGTTTCAAAGTCAAGCATCACGCGACTTAAGGTTCTCGCACCTGTTAATTTCATTTTATAAACGTTAAATTAAGAGGCTTTTCATTCCTCTTCTCTCGTGGCCGAGATGGCTAGGTCCCAGGGTTTTTTTTTCCATTTCGTTTTCACCTCCACGTCAAAGGTTCGGGTTTCAAGCCTACGAAAACTTTTTTTTTTCTTTTACACCTCCAAACACCCGGGCCACGCCGGGTACCCCCCGCTAGTTATTAATAAAAAAAAAAATTGTGAAAGGAAGAGAAATAACTATATTAAACTTACTACAGTAGAGATAAGTTGACAGGGGAGATAATTAAGTTCTGTTGCTTACGTCACGTGATCAGCGTAATTCAAAATGTCGGACAAAATTTTATTCCCCATATAAACTTTATCGAAAACAGTTTTTTATTATTAATCATTTTTGTAACCTATCGTTTTCCGTAATTTTTGGATAGGTTACTATTTGCGACATGGCAAATACGTAGGTACCATTTGTTTTACTTGAAACTCATTTTTTTTTTTTTTATAACATAGAAGCAACGAGTTTTCTTTATTTTTCAATATAGGGGGAATACTGGACTAGCTTCAATAAAAAAAAAATAGTAAAAAAGAACAAAGAAAATACAAAAAAAAAAGAAATAAGAAAAAAATTTACATTAACAAAAAAAAATAATAATAAAAACGAAACTTACGAATTTTCTGTTTTCCTTCTTTTTTTTCTATTTTTTTTTTTTCTTTTTTTTTTTATCATCTAAAAGTAAAAATATCTCCGACGTTTCTCAGTTGAAAAAAACGGAATTGTAGCGACGAATGTTCTCGTTGGTTCCAACGTTGTCGTAAAATGGAAGTTTCAAGAAGAAGAAAAATAAAACGAATCATTTGTTTTTATTTTCGGTTTCGTTGAAGGAATTTGGTTTCGCTTTGACTTTAAATTCTAGGAATGACGAAAGAAATCCGCCAGAACACCCGGGGTGCGGAAGAGAGGATGGGGCGCATAAAAATTCCCGAAATATGACGTCATGTAAGTTTCTTAAGAATGGCTGACAAAATTATTGAATTTTAATAAACTAGCGGGGCCTGTGGAAAACAACATTATCTTTCATATGTAACAGGGACGTGCAGAGGGGTGGGGGTGACACTGTACTTATCCCTTTTACTCTTGTTTTAAAAGTGTCCTTTTCAGACGAATGTATTATAGGCTGGTGTCCTACGAGTACTATATTTTTTTTTTTTTTTTTTTTTTTTCACTTTGCTGTGCATTCTGTGGACGTTCAGCATAAATGGAGACCCCACGATATTATTGTAGCCCTTTTGTTAAAACTGTAAAATTATTTATCTAAGTAATCTGATTAATGTCGTGTCAGAATATATCTGGTTATTACGGTTTATTTCCAATAGCATTATAGGAGTCTGTGATATATTTCCATATCCTAGAGTGGCCTTCGGCCTTTTTTTTTTTTTTTTTACACAGTGATTACCACTTATCAAGGCCCGGAAGCCACTCAGGGATAAGGGTTATTGCAAGTACATTACGTTAGTGTGGAGATTTGATGAAGTGTTTACTTAAGGGGGCGGTTCATTAGGAATTTGTTAACATTAGACTTTAAGACATCCAAGTTGTAGTCCGGAGGGAAGCAGGCAGACGGAACAGAGTTCCACAGGCGTGCAGTTCTAAGAAAGAAGCTTTGTTCATGGAATCCGCGTTTTGATTTAGGCACAGATATAGAGTGGGGGAAATTTTTCACAGTGGTTTCAGCTAGACGGGTGTTTTTCGTGAAAGATTGGCGAGGGGGGACCAGGGATTGGAGTTCAGACAAGCACCTGCCATGAAAATAACGATAAAACAAGGATAGGCTCGCAACGTCTCTTCTATGGGAGAGGGGTTGCAGGGTAGAGAAAAGGGCATCCCCCACTAAACCACAAAGTCTATTTTGTACTCTGTCAAGGCATGATAGGCTGTTTTTGGCAGCTCCTGCCCAGATATGGCAACAGTACTCCATCCTTGGACGTACTTGGCTTTTATATAGATAGAGAATTGCATCAGTAGTGAGATATCTTCTGGAGCGGTAGAAGGATCCCACCATCTTTCCAGCGACCTTGGCAACAGACTTGATGTACGTGTTCCATTTCAGATCAGGAGTAAAGGTCAAACCCAGAAGCTTGTCAAAACATGGGGCCTCACCCAGACGAGAGCCATCCATCACAATTGATGCCAGCTGGGGATCAGAGCCTTGATAAGTGAGGACTCCTATGTAAAAAAAAAAAAAGGAAAATAAATCGCTCAAGACAAGGCATGAAGCCACTTGATGTAAGGAGCAAAGAAGAGCGAAAGATAATTATTGCAAAGACAAATGATACCTATTGACCTTCGTCTTGAAAAGAACAAAGCTGCAGATATGAAAAAGAAAACAGGCAGCAGGAACAGACTTCCTCAACTTTGCAGTCCTTGGAAAATAATCTAATGGAATAGGAAGCTGCGTTACCATAAGGAATCAAAACAAGGAATTGAAGAAGACCACTAGACCAACGAGTCAAACGAGCTGGAACAAAGGAAGCAGGGAAAAGATCAAATAATTTTGAAGAACACGTGCCATAATAGTATTTGTAGAAAAGACTGAGACTAGCAACATCACGTCTGTGAGAGGGAGAGGTTGCAGTGGAGAAAAAAACGTGTGGGGCCAATCAAATTACAAATACGTTTCTGCTATTTATCAAGAACCTTCAAATGGGACACAGATTCATCAGCCCAAATATGACAACAGTACCCCGTGCCAGTTGACCCGCGTCTATGGACCGGTGTCGTAAGGGTGGTGCCCCCCCCACCCCCCTGTGAGCGCCAGTCTTTGCAACATTTCCTTCCCTCCCACTCTCACACACACAAACATTAACGAACACACGAACACACAAACACACACAACTCATCACATTATTGTCTGTCGGGTTAGGGTTTGTATTACATAGACTTAGAAGAAGATTACAATACTTTAGAGGAAGATTCGAAAAAGTTGTCAAAAAACAAATATATAACAAATAAATGTTATCAAAGGCAAGATAAGTTATTTTTCTACCAAACTGGATATATTTTTCGTGTTTTTATTCAATGTAACATGTTTATTCAGCTCGAAAAGCATACAGTGTTTACCGATATATTGGACAATTCAAAATGGCGCCCGACACTCTCTTTAACACGGTAAGTTCAGGAATAGATGTTATAAATAATAAACTAGACAAACTACTGTTAAAAACTCGCTCAATATATGTTACCGTGACATAAGTGGGCATATATTCGGTGTTTTTTTAATAGTATTTTGTCTAGTTTATTATTTATAACACCTTTTCCCAAACTTACCATGTTAAAGAGAGTGTCGGGCGCCGTTTTGAATTTTCCAATACATCGGTAAACACAGCATGTTTTTAGACCTGAATAAACATGTTACATTGAATAAAAACAAAAAAAATGTATCCGGTTTGGTAGAAAAGTAACTTATCTTGCCTTTGATAACATTTATTTGTTATATATTTGTTTTTTGACAACTTTTTCGAATCTATGTGTACAGTAATACAAACCCGTCAATCTTTATAAACTTTATTCATTGAAATACAAGGTTGGTCCGATAGTAGATTCGTAGAGATAGAGAATAGACTTAGGTGTGAGAGAGGGATTTGAGCGGCAGATAAAACCAATTAGATCGGATGACTTTAGAGGAAGATCAAGCCGGGACAGTACATGGGTATGTGTGAAGAACGGGACACTTCGATGGTGTGGCAACGTTGGAAAAACAGTTAAGAGTTCTTGACTAATAAATCTAGAACAGTAGCAATGTCGGCAGAGGATGGTGATGAAGGGAAGAAAAACATGGAAGAAAATGATGATGGACTTGAGAGAAAAAGAGATAAATAAAGAAAAATAACACGGTTCATAAACTGCAGAAGTACCAAAAATTTTACTTCTTTTTATTTGACCCATTCGTTATTTCAAATTTTATACCCGCTATCGTCCATCTTAGAAACATTTTTCTTGTTTTTTTTTTTTTTGTTTGTTTTTTTAACATAGGAATCACCATTTATCAAGGCCCAGAGACCACTTGAGGATAAGAGTTTGCGTTGATGTTTACACACCGACGTACAAAATCAAAATACATAAACGCGTTTGTATGCATATCGTCTGCGCATACACTATCCTAAAAAAAAATAAAAAAAATAATTATATTTGGGATCAATTAGAAAACTTTCTGAATTTATTTGAAATGATTTTCCCTAGAGCTACCCGAATCCTATAAAAGCGAATGTTTCTTTCAATAAACCAGTAGGATCCAGTTGACCTCCGTCTATGAACCGGTGTCGTAAGGATAGGTGTATCAGAATCGGCCATTAAAAAAAACGCTGTATATGAACTTGAATAAATCAACTTACTATCTTTCCAAGCTTATAACAACTTGAAAAATGTAATTCAAACCCTAATTTTTTTTCAATTAAAGGAGCAAAAACCAAAATTTAAAAAAAAATAACAAGTTTAATAGCAAATTATGCAATATTTATTTTTTAAATCGGTTTTCTTTAAAAAAAAGATTTAAAGGAAATCAACGACATTTTACTTACTTCGATTATAAAAATATATATATAAATTCCAAAAAATCACTTACCTATAAAAAATTCTGTTCACCGTGTACTTTCATTGTTCATTGTTAATAATTTATCCATATTTATACTTATATTCCATGTCCTTTTTAAATAAAATATAAATAATTTTACTTATATTCCATGTCCTTTTTAAATAAAATATTTTTTTAAAGAAGGATTCAAACAAAAAAAAAACGCAAACTCATTTTTTGACTGTTCAAATAAAGGGAGACAAATCTCTGAGTTTTTTTCGCGATTATCTTACAGTGACTTATAAACGCCATGATTAATATCTCTTTATTGCGTGCTGTTAACAAAAATTAGTATTTTTGGGCCTCCGTATTTGAAAAAAAGCACACATTCACTTTTGGCGTTAAACGAAAAACCCAGTCGACCGATTTTTTTTTAATTCTCTTAATGAAATTCACGAGTTTTTGATTATTATATTTTATTTCTACTTTATCGTGATTTTTTTTTGAATATCTAAAAAATAAAATATTGAATGAAATAGAAAAAATTGTCGTCAGCGTCTGGTATTTACTTGACGATATAAGCATAAAATGAGCTTTCATTAAAAAAAAAAATAATCAACCTGGTTAAAAAAAAAAAAAGGTTTTACACTTTGGACTTTACAGGTAAATTTAAAAAAAGCACTCCTTTTTTTTTTTTTTTTAATTAGAATATTTTATTTATTGATCTTTTATCTTCAATTTGTGATATGTAAAACTTTGGTGAGTAAATTAATTATTTAAATTTTAATACACATTTCAAAATGGTGGGGGTGAATTAAAAAGAAACGCTTGTCCAAAATATTATATTCGGTTTATTGGAAAGAGCATAAAATTTCATATTGACCCTGAAAATATCGTAAAAATAGAATCAATAGAAAAAATTTTGATAGATTTTTATAATTTAAAAATTTTAAGAAATTTCATTCGGAAAATTCAATTGATTTCATACGTAAAAATATGGCTGTTTGAATGTGCACCGGCACATTGTAAACATTTTGTAAACAGTGTTTTTTTTTTTTTTTTTTTTTTAAATAGTTCTATTACTTTTAAACAACTTTAATAGTTTATTTTGGAAGTACATTTCATATAGAAAATAAACAACCCACTTTAAAAAGAGAAATTACGAGTTTTTTTTTATATTTTATTCGCAGTTTTCTGTTAGGGGTGTCAAAAATTCCCCCAAAATTCTGATACACCTATCATAAGGGTGCCCCCGCCCCTGTGGGCGCCCGTCTTTGCAACATTTCTTTCCCTTCCACTCTCACACGCACAAACATTAACAAACACACACAATTCATCACATGATCGTCTGTCAATCTTTATAAACTTTATCCATTGAAATACACCGTGAGTCACGGGAAACAGATGTTTTTGGTTCACTATGTTTCACGTAAATGTCATAAGCAAAAACACGGTGTTCACGAATCCACGAGAGCAATGAACTGAAAAGAAAAGCAATTGAATATCAATAGCTAAAACAAAAACGTAAAAGATAAACAAATAACAACAAACTAAACGGCATCTTAAGCTGGTTTAAAGAGTACCTTCCTCACTCCCTATCCTTTACTCAAGAAGCGTTCTAAAAACATTCGTTTCCCGTAACTCACACTGTATTAGGATCTTTTTAACTGAACTCCAATTATAATACGATATCAAAAGAACATTAACTCCTAAAAACAATTTATTTAATTGAGCAGAGAGTTTTGCATACAATTTTCCTGACCCCTGACACTCACGACTCTTAATTAATCGATCCAGACTTCTCCTAATGTCTCAGCTAATGAACTCCCTTGTTTTTACAAGAACTCTAAAAATATTCACGAACATTTTATGCTTTCCTATTGCTGTAAACCTTCCATTTCAAACATATATAAAATTATCTCTTTTGTGAATATATGCCTCCTTAACGCATTATTTTGTTCTGGTTACTGTATGAGAATGTCTCTCGTTTTTCTCACATTTGAATATACAACCTGCAATTCTTTTTTTACTGAAAATATTTCTCTGAATCCGGCTCATCCCCAAACATCTCTTTCCTTACAAAACACCTTCAAAATAAAAAATAAAAAAAAAAGAACTTCAAAAACCTGTCGTGAAAACATATCCATAAAAAACAATGACCTTCTCCCCATATTTAGTAAATATTATTTACTAATTTAGTTTTCTTTTTCCCACTCCATGCGTAATTTAAATTTAAATTTATGGCAATAATTCAGTGGATAATAATATTTTATTTTAATGCGATTTTTTCTTCTGCTACTGCATATTTCCTTTCTGATAAAATTTGAAACGTTTGCTCATTTTATTTTTTTAAAATTATTTTAAGTAAAAAAAATAAAATAAATAAAAACAAAAAAAATTTGAAACGTTGCCCGCCCACAGGGTGTCCAAGTTGTTATTTTATAAAATAACAACTTGGACACTCTGTGATTTTTTAGCCATTATAGTTACAAAATACAGAATAGAAATTATCAATTCATTTTATTTATATATATATATATATATATATATAAATTATCAATTCATTTTATTTATTTATATTTATATATATATATATATAAATTATCAATTCATTTTATTTATTTATATTTATATATATATATATATATATATATATATATATATATAAATTATCAATTCATTTTATTTATTTATATATATATATATATATATATATAAATTATCAATTCATTTTATTTATTTATATATATATATATATATATATATATATATAAATTATCAATTCATTTTATTTATTTATATATATATATATATATATATATATAAATTATCAATTCATTTTATTTATATATATATATATATATATATATATATATATATAATAAATAAGAAATGAGAGGGTTTACCGTTCGAGGTTTACAGCTTTTTAGTGCAGCAGTAGGTGTGTCAGAAATTTCGTGAAAAATATTGAATAACTCCACTCCTTGTCTTTCAAAGCTTATAACTACTCGAAAAATGTAATTCAAGCCCTAATTTTTTTTTCAATTAAAGGAGCAAAGACCAAGATTTCATAAAAAAAAACAAAAAAAAAATGTGTTTTTAAAAAAAAAAAAGGTTTTAAACTTCGGACTTTACGGGTAAATTTCTAAAAAACACTACTTTTTTTTTTGCTTTAAATTTGAATATATTATTTATTGATCTATTATCTTCAATTCGTGATATATAAGACTTTGGTGAGTAAATTAATTATTTACTTTTTAATAGACATTTCAAAATGGGAAGCGTGAATTAATTAGACCCCCTGTCTTTCCAAACTTATAACTACTCGAAAAGTGTAATTCAAACCCTAATTTCTTTTTTCAATTAAAGGAGCAAGGACCAAGGTTTCATTAAAAAAAAAAAAAAAGAAAAAACAAACAACGTGGTTTAAAAAAAAATGTTTTAAATTTCGCACTTTACATGTAAATTTCTAAAAAACACAACTTTTTTGTTTTAAATTGGAATATATTATTTATTGACCTTTTTTCTTCAATTTGTGATATATAACACTTTGGTGAGTAAATTATTTACTTTTTAATAGACACTTGAAAATGGGGGGGGGGCGTGAATTAAAAAAAAAACGTTTGTCTAAAATATTATATTAGGTTTATTGGAAAGAGCATAAAATTTCACATTGACACTGAAAATATCGTAAAAATAGAATCAATAGAAAAATTTTGATAGATTTTTAAAGTTTAAAAATTGAAAAACACTGAGCTCGTAAAATTAAATTAATTTCATTACTGTTTTTTAAAAATAATAAAAAATAATATTTCTATTACTTTTTATACAAGTTTAAAAGTGTATTTTGGAAGTATAATCCATAAAGAAAATAAACAACCAACTATTAAAAAAGAAATTACGAGTTTTTTATATTTTATTCGCAGTTTCGTGTTAGGAGTGTCAAAAATCCCTACAAAATTCTGATGCACCTAGTGCAGCACTGCACTGCAGCAGTCATTAAGTCAAGGGAAACAACTCTTAATAGAAAATGAATAGAGTTATCGTTCGTAAGTCTTTCGCTTTTTCGTTAGTTTCTTTAAAAGAGAAAAAAACATTTTGGTTGTATAGAAAATTACCATTCTATCATAGCTGCTAAATCGTAAATTTCGATCGATTTTATAAAAACAGATTAATTGTTAAGAAAACCTGACCAACTCTTATTAAATCAACAATGAAATGATGAAGGTACAGAATAGTTAACAAATCATGTGCTTTTCATTTAGTAAAGTAAAATTGTCGCCTGCATTTCGATCTTTTGTTATTAGCTGAGTGCATCGCAACCGAAAGATGCAGAACAAAAATAGTCGGTTTTGTCTGGTGCAAAACTTGTACCAGCACTGGGATATATATATATATATATATATATATATATATATATATATATATATATATATATATATATATATATTTTTTTTATTACCGTTTTATCTGTTTGGTTACATATGTTTCGGATGTTGGGCTGTGTTTACGATCTAACAGCCTCGTCAGACCTTACAGAAATGCTTGCTTTTCGAGCTTTTGTTATTAGTTGAGTGCATCGCAACCAAAAGACACAGAAAATTAGGGAAGACACTAGCTGACTATTAAATCAATTTTGTCTGGTGCAAAACTTGTACCAGCACTGGGATATATAAGTTTTGCACCAGACAAAACCGACTATTTTTGTTCTGCATCTTCCAGTTGCGATGCATTCAACTAATAACAAAAGCTCGAAAAGCAGGCATTTCTGTAAGGTCTGACGAGGCTGTTAGATCGTAAACATGGCCCAACATCCGAAACATATGTAACCAAACAGATAAAACAGTAATAAAAAAAAAATATATATATATATATATATATATATATATATATACATATATATATATATATATATATATATATATATATATATATATATATATATATCTTACAGTGCTGGTGCAAGTTTTGCACCAGACAAAATTGATTTAATAGTCAGCTAGTGTCTTCCCTAATTTTCTGTGTGGCACTATCAGAAGCAGTATTGAGGCAAAACAGTCCCTTCGTTTTTTTTTGTTTTTCAGTATTTTCTTTTGAAGCAATTTATTGGAATTAAATATAAAAAAAAAAAAACAGAATATCATTGAAAGGTATACAGATAAAAATCACACAATTAGTGCCAATAAAGTGCAAATAAAGATGAATTTTTTAATTTTTATCTGTAGGTTGACAAGAAAGTTCTAGCGGTTTTTAACTTTTCAATTCAGATGAACATATCTCGGCTCAAACAAACATTTATTGATCGAAATAAGCGCCATCAGAATCGACAAACGTTTGTCAATGCAAAACAAACGTATTTCTGCCAGTGACATAAAAATCTTGCGTTCTGGTTGCGATGAAGTCGCTGAAGACGTTTTTTTATATCGCTTAGACTTTTGAAGCATTTCTCACGCAGAAAGTTGTCAAGGTGCTTGAAAAAGTGGTAGTCGGTAGGTGAGAGGTCTGGAGATTATGGCGGATGAGGCAGAGTTTCGTAGCCCAATTCGTTCAACTTCTGTAGTTTAACAATGTGCAGTCGGCATTGTCGTGGAGAACTGGGCCTTTTCTGCTGACTAATGTTGGGTGTTGTTGTCGAAGTTTCTGATGCATTTCATCCATTTGTAGATATTACTAGCAATAGGTTCGCCTGCATGCCAAAAACTGTAATGGATTAAACCGATCTTAGATCACCAAAAAGTCAGCATGACCTTCTTTTGATGCAAGTCTGGCTTCGGGAAGTGTCATGGAGCTTCGTCAGCCTCTAAGCATCGCTGGTTGTCGTAAAGAACCCACTTTTCATTGCAAGTCACGACGCGGTCGAGAAACGGGTCGTTCTTGTTGCGTAAAGGAAGGGACGATAACACTTTTTATAATGGCGTTTCATTTGGTTGTCGTTCAATTCGTGAAACAATGAAACATCCATTTATCAAATTATTTTTTGTCTTTCCAATCACTCGCATGTAATTGTTCTTTCACCGTTCGGCGACTTCTGTAGAAGCACCAAATAATTTCATTTTTTATTTATTTATTTTATTTTTTATTTAATCGATTTACTTATCTCCGCTGGTTTCAACGAACTAACAAAAATTACTTCCCTTATAATTTCAGCAGTTTTTTTTTGTTTTTTTTTTTACTAAAGGGAGATCACTCTAAATAACTTTTTTTTTTTTTGTAAGAAAAAGTTTTGGTGTTTCTTCGTTATTCGAGTGAAATTAAAAAATCGAAATATTGAATTTCAAGTAAAACCAATGCTATCTACTTAATTGTCATGTCGCAGTGAGGAACATATCCAAAAATTACGAAACAGGATCAGGTTTAAAATTAATTTGGGTTTGTATTACTGTACACATAGATTCGAAAAAGTTGTCTAAAAACAAATATATAACAAATAAATGTTATCAAAGGCAAGATAAGTTACTTTTCTACCAAACTGGATATATTTTTTTTGTGTTTTTATTCGATGTAACATATTTATTCAGCTCGAAAAACATGCAGTGTTTACCGATGTATTGGACAATTCAAAATGGCGGCCGACTCTCTCTTAAACACGGTAAGTTCGAGAAAAGGTGTTATAAATAATAAACTATATAAAATACTAGTAAAAAAAAACACCGAATATATGTCAAACTATGTCACGGTAACATATATTGAGCGAATTTCTAACAGTATTTTGTCTAGTTTATTATTTAAAACACCTTTTCCCGAACTTACCGTGTTTAAGAGAGAGTCGGGCGCCATTTTGAATTTTCCAATACATCGGTAAACACTTCATGCTTTTCGAGCTGAATAAACATGTTACATTGAATAAAAACACGAAAATTATATCCAGTTTGGTAGAAAAGTAACTTATCTTGCCTTTGATAACATTTATTTGTTATATATTTGTTTTTTGACAACTTTTTCGAATCTATGTGTACAGTAATACAAACCCATTAATTTTTAGTGAAAAGAGTTTTCAAATCAATTAGCGAAACCCGAGTTTTGCTAAATTGGTCTTGATTAATCTACCTCCCTTGTTATGAGTCGAACTCTCCGGTTTCAGTTTTTGTATAAATTTTTTTTTTTTTTTTTTTTTGTTATAAAACTCAATTTTCGCGAATTATTTTTGAAAACTATTTTCAATAATAAATTTTTTAACTTATCGTTTTTCATATTTGGGGTTCATTATTGCAACATGATAATTAATTGGTTTTACTTGAAATTCAATATTTCGATTTTCGCTCTAATAACGAAAAGGCACCACATTTTTATTAGCCAGATTCTGGCTTTCTTTTTTATTAGCAATTTAGCCCGGGCCCTATGTACTGTTCATAACTTTATGTGCATACGTATATATATATATATATATATATATATATATATATATATATATATATATATATATATATATTAAAAAGCTTTACTACTGTCGAGGTAATCTCCATCTAAATTTTCAAGTGTTAAGACCCAAAATTGGCAGAAGAGTTTGGTAGAGTCTGCAAAGGTAAACTCTTTCAACTTTGACCTCTTGGCAACCAAATTTTCGCCCCAAAATTGATTAAAAAGCTTGCTGCATGTCTGAATACCCTTTATGTAAAATTTCAAATGTTTAGATCCAAAATTGGCTGAATAGTTTGCTAGAGACCGCAAAGGTAAAATCTTTTGAACTTTGACTCCTTCCCAGCCAAATTTTCAGCCAAAAACCAATTAAAAAGCTTTTCCTATGTCTGAATACACTTTACATAAAATTTCAAATATTTAGACCAAAAATTGGTTGAGTAATTTTTTTTTAAACTTTGACCACAATTTTGACCCCTTAACATTTATTGTTTTGGGCTCAAGTCAAATTAAAAAGTTTGATCCGTGTCCAAAGTAACCTACATCCCAAATTTCAAGTGTTTAGACCCAAAATTGGCGGAGGAGTTTGGTAGAGTTTTCAAAGATCAAATCGTTGAACTTTGCCCCTTTGTCAGCCAAATTTCTGGCCGGAATCCGATTAAAAAGATTTTCCCAAATCTCAAGACCCCTAATGTCAAATCTCGAGTCTGTAGACTGAAAATAGACAGAGTAGTTTGGTAGGGAAATGTACTCACGCAGACAATTTCACTTTATATATAGTTTTAGTTCTGTCCAGAGCGCCCCTAACTGGGTGAGCTAGATATTCTCCACATTAAAATCCAACCTTGTGTCTATATTTTCTCTTGCAGTACCTACCCGGCGTTATCTGGGAGTCTTTACTTTCATTTCACACATGACTATCCGATGCATGTTAAGAAAGAGTTGACAGCTCGATTTTTTTTTTTTTTTAAATATATCGTTTTAAGCAAAAACAATATTATGCACTTAATTGTCATGTCGGAAATAGTAATATATCCAAAAATTACGAAAATTCATAAAGTAGAACAATTTCTATTGTTTTTAGTAAAAAAAAAAACAAAAAAAAAAAAAACAGTTTATCGCTATAGACATCTTTTACCAGATGTTACAACAATTATGAAAACAACAAAAAATAAGGTAAAAAAATTATTATTAATGAAAAAAAGTTTTCAAAAACAATTTGTGAAAATTGTTCTTGGCCTTTGGGTCAAGATCAAAGTATAGTATCTGTTCTTCAGATGCTGCACTTCAATTTCTTGTTCTCTGTTAGTGGAGGAGAAATCCTTCACGACTGGGACAATTTTTATTTTTTGTTCCTTTTCTCCACATTAAAAAACGACCCTGGTGTCTAACTCTGTCCAGTGGGGAGGCATTGTAAATAGGAACTATTTGCAAAAATTGAATTTTGCTAACAAAAAAAGAAAAAAAAAAGAAAAGAAAATGAAACCAAAGAGTTTGACTCGTAAAAAAGGGTGGTAATATTTTCTGAAATCTTAGGCAAATTTAGCAAAACGGTTTTAAGATACGAGGTGTCTTAAATAAGTTTCCAAACTTTTTTTTGTATATGCATTGAAAAAATTGAAAACTGGTCCTGGATTATACGACCACATCTCTACATATTCTCTAATGAGTCTGGACCTCATTTTGAAATATTTCTTTTAATTTTTAACTTCTTATAAATTTTCATACAAACTTTAGTCTTTAATTTATATGATAACCAGCAAAATTTATGGACTACCTATAAATATTATTTTGCTAACTACGTTTTTTTTTGAAGATATAAGCCATTCTTTGAAACTCCATGGAATAAGGAAAAAAGTCTTTAAATATCTGTATTCCTTGTTCAATAATAAATTTGTTGTAAACTCTTTGATTTACAGAATTTAATTGCAAATTTGTACATTTTTTCCTGTTCCGGATTTTGCCATCTTCCCCATTGGATTTTTATCATATTTTTTTTTTTCTCCTTTTTGTCTGTTTCTTGCTTTCTCAATCTCTTTGAATTCCTATAAACTGTCTCAAATTTTTTTTTTCTTGGCGGACCCCTCATAACTATTGGTCATCAAACAATATTCTATTTTTTTTCACGAATAGAAATTTGGAGGTTTTAATAAACAAAGAAATAGTATATATATTTAAGCTTTATTTTTTAACTAATGGGGGTACCCGGCGTTGCCCGGGTGTTTGGGGGTGCAAAGTAATAACCCTTTTTAAATATTACAAAAATAAAACAATGTAAAAAATCCTAAAAAAAAACAAAAAAAACGAACGTGATGCAATAAGTATAGTCCGGCGGGACCCGAGTGTTTGAAAAAAAAAATTGGGGGAGTGAGGTATGCTCGAACCCAAATCCTTGAGGTGAAAGTGAGAAAAAGCGTGATGACTTAAGTGAATTAGGTCACACATCAATCCCGCAGTAAAGTTTGTTTTAGTTTTGCTTCACCAAGATGTTGGGTTGAAACCAGCTCCCCATAAAAAGGGGGGCGTCCAAATGAAAGCAATTGTCTGATATGACGGTTTCAACCATATTGATCAAAAGCTGATTGTTTTCTGGACGTTCTGACGCGAAAGCCGAGAACAGACACCGTTTCAATTTAGTTTCACTTTATTTATACTAAAATGCCGAACAAACAGGCAACACAGCGCAATAGCGCGATTTTTGTAAAAGTCGATATAAATAAATCTAGATGCAAAGCGCGTTTGCAAATGCTAGATATTATGATTTGGGGGGTATATAAACAGTTCTAAGAAATAGTACACCCCGCCCAGAAGCCCAGTGAAAAAAGCCTTTGGCATACATAAAATGTGCACACACGTTTTGCATTATATATATATATATATACATATATATACATATATATATATATATATATGTATATATATAGATAGATAGATAGATAGATGAAAACTGTTTTCTTTTTTTTATTGCATTCAAGACAATTTAATGAAATTTTTTTGAAATCTAGAAAATACATTTGAGTTCGTTTGAATGTCAACTTCAGTTCTTTTCAAGTCAAACCAAAATTACACTAGAAATTAAATTTTAAATAATAAAAACCCATGTGAGCTGGTTTTCTTCATTGACCACCAAAATATCACTGCTATATCAATTTGTTATATTTTGCCTGTAGGCCTCAGAAATATTCCATGGACCGCTATGGTCCATGTGGACCCTGGTTGAGAACTCCTGCTCTATATATCATAATTATAGAAGCACAGGTTTCTAAAGAGTTATCACCCTTGGAAAACTGAATTCAACAAAGAATATCTCAACAAAAACAAAAAAAGTACTTATACAGCTTAATCTAGAAATAAAAAAAATGAAAATATTGAAAAAAAAAAAAGAAGTTATATTGTACGTATCTGTAACGAAGCCAGACGACACCGGATAACCTTGCTTCCTAGGTTGAGGGTGAGTGGGATGGAGCTGGGCGAGAGGTCTCAGTCCCATCTCGTGAGAAACCAATGAATTGTCATCGGTTGACAAGTAAATTATCTGGAGTTCAAAAGGGCCAGATTAAAGATAAGCCAGATTTCGGGTTGGCGAGGAAAACGCAAGGAGGTCTGGGAAGGGTCGACGAGTAAAGTCGACGATCCGAGTGTAAATGATAACATGATTCACTTAAACCAACAAGTTGGAGGTGATAATAGAGAAAGAACAAACCCGAAAACAATTGAATTAGTCATTCTAATTTTAAGGGAACAAATTGGTTAATTGCCTAGAGAGATAACTAATTCTCGGAATTGAATCGAGAGGGGGTTGGTTGGAAAGGAGAGAGAGAGAGAGAAAGAATTATGATTACCCGTCGAATAGAGAGATTGGGTCGACTACAGGAAGGGGGGGATGACGTTTAATAAAACTACTGCGGAGATAGAGAAAAGAGGAGAATCGGACAGTCTGTCGAACAGAGGAGTTGGGAAGCCACGCATGCCGCCAGCCTCTTCTAATTGAGACGGAGAGAACTAACAAGACCGCCACTTAGAGTTTTTGTTTAAATACACTGTGGGGGTTGCGTTCCAAGCCTGACGAACGTATAAGGGACGAGCCGAGCCTTAATGTATACCGAATCACTAAATGAACAGCCTAAACTATCCTCATCGTTGTTGATTGTTTCCATTTATACTTGTGAAGACTGCCCTTCGATTTCAGCATAACCAAACTTGACCTTCCAGCCGTCGCAGACAGAGAGAGACGGCCACCGATGAGAAGACGATCACGACAGAAATTACCAAGAATTCCCGATTGGGCATTACAACACTAGACGGCCAGATACCAACGTCCAATTCGGAGAGACTCAATAGAGAGAGGGAGAGAGAGACGGATGCTTGTGCGGGGTCCGAGGCTCGAAGGAGCGAAAATATAGCCAACCGTCCTTAGGGTTAGTGCGCGTCGTTTTTCACCGTGCGCGCGAGAAAGGGTTATATATCCATTATGGAATGAAGTTCTCCAGAAAAAAAAAAAAATTTCACTTAATTTGATCGAATAGTTTTTTGTTTTTTTTCCAGCAGAAAAACACATTTTTATGAAAGCGCGCTCAAAGTAGCCATGTTTGGATTTTTAGAACACACCACGGGGAGATAACTCAGTCTAAAGTGCTGACACCCCTCCTCCTCTTTTTAAATACTAGCTTTTCTTCATAAAAATCGAAACATGGCTACCTTTTGGTTGGTATCATAGCAAATTGTTTTTTTTGCTGTAAAAAAAATAAAATAAAATAAAATAAAATAAAAAACTACTTGAACAAATTAAGTGAAATTTTTTTTTCAGAGAACTTCATTCCATAACGGGTGCATACAATATAACTTTCTTTTTTTTTTTTAGTATTTTCATATTTTAATGCCTTGATTAAACTGTACAATTACCACAAAACATGTTATGAAATAACAATGGACGACTTTCAGTGCGTTTAGAATTTTTTTTTTTTTTTTTGTTACTATGTCTTGAAATGTGTGCCACATTTTTATTTGGATGAGTCTTGGATAAGGTAAATGTATAATACACCATTTCTTTGTACACTTTTTTAAGAAAGAAATACAAATGTAAGGAAATAAAATCGTAGCAATCATATTTATATAAAAACAAAAATCGACCTCAAAAACGGTTGCTCAGATAACTCCGAAATCAAACTCAATTAAGACAGCAGATCTTTACAGATGCAAAGTGCTCAATATCTTTGCAGATAGAGCTTTATAAGCAAAATGAAATTTTTATTATTTTGGAATATATGCGTAATATATATAATTTTCAGAATGCGTAATATATATATATATATATATATATATATAATTTACAGAATGCGTAATATATATATAATTTTCAGAATGCGTAATATATATATATATAATTTTCAGAATGCATAATATATTTATATATAATTTTCAGAATGCGTAATATATATATATATATATAATTTTCAGAATGTGATAGATGATAGAATTATTTCCCAGTCGAATGATGTCGCAGAGCCATGACAGTCAACAAACCAGAAGTCCACGATTCAAGCTTTGTGCTCATTTGTGCTCATAAGTTAGATATATTTTAACTCGGGATTCAAAACCCGAGTCTCTTGCATGCAAGGCGAGTACTCTGTCACATGAGCTCCCGCATGAGGGCAAAACTCCAATCTTGGTTTTCGGGTTTATTGGCTTTCATGACTTGTATGAGCTGCGACATTGTTTGACTGTGGAAATAAATAAATGAATATATATATATATATATATATATAAAGAACAAGTAGTTAATAAAACATGTTACAAACACTTTGAAAAAGAGTTAGCAAACACTAAATAAATGGATAGTCCTTAATCTGCAGAGTTTTGAAGAAATACTTTCCTTCTCATCAGAGAGTAGGATTTAGCAAAATGCGGGATCGGATTTTTTTTCCTGAATTCAATCTTGCCTCGACAGCCGAGCTGTATATTTGATCCATTTCTTTTTTACGCACATTTTATCTTTCTTTTAATAATATATTGGAATTCTTTCCTATTTCCTTGTACCTATTTGTGAATTATTTCACAGATTTCTGCCTTTTGGATTACTTTGGATCATCTTCCAATTACGCGGTTCCCTTGAATTTTGTGTGAATGGAAATTTAACTAACTTTCTTGGATTCTGCATTTTTGGATTTTACCATCATTGGAAATTTTACCCTTCACCAGACTATCCATTCACGTGAAATCACTTTTTTATTCACCCTATTCCCTCTGCTTCACTTTTTGTTATCAAGTAAGATCTATTATTTACTTGTAGTTTCATTTAATAATTTTGCAAGCAAAATCCGATCCCGCATTTTGCTAAATCCTACCCTCTGATGAGAAGGAAAGTATTTCTTCGAAACTCCACGAATTAAGGACTATCCACTTATTTAGTGTTTCCTTTGTAAAATTAAATATGTTTTTAACTCTTTTTCAAAGTGTTTTTAACATGTTTTATTAACTACTTGTTCTTATTATAAGCTCTATCTCCTATTTGGTTTTATCGAGCTTTTACATCTGGTTGAGATTACTTTAATATTTATAATTTACTTTAGTTTTGCCATCTTGGATCATTTTGGTATGCTTAAATGTAATTCTTATTTTATAAATGTATATATATATATATATATATATATATACACACACACATACACACATATATATACATATTTGTGATGGGACGATTCCGATACAATTACCGATTCTGTGCTAAATTCCAGATTCCGATTCTTTATAAATCTCTAAATATTTAACTATAAGATTTTTATTCGCCCGATCTTCGTAAAAAACATATGTTAAATATGCAGATATTTTCCTAAACGTCAAAATACACTTGTGGGGGATGATCTAACGATTTTAGTTTTACTTGTATTTTATAATCAATGAATATTTATTTTTTTATCATTATTACCAGCAATGGAAGATTTTGCTTTAACCAATATCAAATAATAAAAGACAATTAAAAGAATCGTTTTTGGCATCGGAAAATCCGTACAAACTTTTCCGATTCCGATACCCCAAAATCTTTCGATTTTTCCGATTCCCGATTAATTGTACTAACACTATATATATATATATATATTTAACTGTGGACACAGGTTAACTTTCTCACACCATTCAAACACACCCTGTAATAATTAACACATAATCTCAATCAATAAATTACATAAAAAACACTCATTTCATTTCTGTTACAAACTTATATTTGAATTTCAACAGATATATCTTTTTTCCAATAAGAATATAAACTTGCGTTTATAGTTTTAAAATTAAATTAACGACTATATGACGTCACTAAAATTTCCTTCTCTTTAACAGCGCCCCCCCCTCCTTTTCCAACATAAATTTTCCGTTTCTCTGAAATAGAACCACGTCACACTGTGCACGTGAAACATTTTCAAATATTTTGTACTGGTATATTTTTTGGTTTCTTAATCTCATTCATCCAGAGGAAGTCTCGAAATAAAGACGAAACGTTGATGAACACATAATACGGTGTGTTCCTTTTTATTTTCTCTCTCTCTCTCTATATATATATATATATATATATATATATATATATATATATATATATATACAGTTAAAGTATTTTCTATAATTCCAAAATATTCTTACAAAATGACTCAGAATTAAAACAGGGATTCCCAAACTACCTTCTGCTGTAATAATAAGATCTGTTTTTCCATTGAAAAAATACGGATTCTTTTTTTTTTTTTTGTTTCAGAAAAAACAAATTTCGAACCAAGAACAAATGTTTTTATTTTGTATTATATTAACCCATGTCGCAGAATATATCTTGTAATCTTATTAAATTTACTTATATATTTTATAATTATTTTTTATACATTTTTTTTTATATATATATTAGTATAAATAGTAACCATATTGTTTTAAATTTTGTCATTGGAAAAGTATTTTCCACTGGAGAGCCATCAATTTCTGTTTTTAAATCTGAAACAGTTACATCGTAGGCAGCTGAAGATCCCTGTCTTCTAAAGAAAAAATTTTACTGAAGTTTTTTTTGATTTCTTATGTAGATGAATTTTCTTTTAATAATTGTAGACTTTTGAGAAATCGGCTTATGCAAGTCATAAGTCTACTTAACAATTTTAGTTAAGGCTTTTTTTTTTTTATCCTTATATAATTTAATTTTTTTTTTAATCCTTATATAATTTAATCTTTTTTTAAATCTCCTATAATTTTTTTTTAATCCTTATATAATTTAATTTTTTTTTTAATCCTTATATAATTTAATTTTTTTTTTTAATCCTTATATAATTTAATTTTTTTTTTTAATCCTTATATAATTTAATTTTTTTTTAATCCTTATATAATTTGATTTCTTTTTTTTTATCCTTATATAATTTAATTTCTTTTTTTTTAATTTGTTTTTGTAATCCTTATATAATTTAATATTTTTAATCCTTATATAATTTTTTTAAAATCCTTATATAATTTATTTTTTTTTTAATTCTTATATAATTTTTTTAATCCTTATATAATTTAATTTCTTTTTTTTAATCCTTATATAATTTAATTTCTTTTTTTTAATCCTTATATAATTTAATTTTTTTTTAATCCTTATATAATTTAATTTTTTTTTTAATCCTTATATAATTTAATTTTTTTTTTAATCCTTATATAATTTAATTTTTTTTTTAATCCTTATATAATTTAATTTTTTTTTTTAATCCTTATATAATTTAATTTTTTTTTTGTAATCCTTATATAATTTAATTTTTTTTTTTGTAATTATAAACCTTTTAGAAGTCGGATTATGTAGGTGCTAAGTCTGCGATAGATTAAATCTTTTTTTTTTCTGCATTCTTTATTTTTATATTTTTTTCACTCAAAGCTTCTTTATACTCTCTCTCTCTCTCTCTCTCTATATATATATATATATAGAGAGAGAGAGAGAGAGAGATGGGCTGGTCATGTATGATGCAAGATGATAGAATTCCGAAGATTTCATGTGCAGTCAGCTGGAGGATGAGTTCAAAAGTAATCTTGCAGGTATATACGACATAATTACGTTGACACACCGGTTCCCGCTGGATCATCGAAGTTAAGCAACGTTGAACCTGGTCAGTATTAAATGGGTGCCCATTTCGGACTTCCAGGTGCTGTATGTGCTCTCCGCTTATCTCGGCATTGTTTCCAGTCGTCCTGGACTTCTCCTTGCCACGGGACTCAAACAGTGTCGATTCAGGAGAGGTGTGGTTTGGGATTGCGCAACCCTTGCCTCACAATTACATCATTGCTCAGGTTTAAGGATTAGCTGAAAAGTAATCTTGCAGCTGCTAATATCGCTCGCTCCGATTTTGAGAATGTTGCTTCAGACCGTAAGGAGTACAATTTACACTGGAATCAAGAATTTTTCTGCATCCAACATCATCAAGCTGCGGGAAACAAGAGAAAGGAATAAAGCTTCAGAGGGCGTCAGAGCAACGCGCACTCTTTGCCCACACTCTTGCCCAGTCTGTGGTTTCCGCTCCATCTCATTAACGGGTTTTAAGTTTCCCTCTAGATTCAAACACAACGTTCATTAAATGGTCGTCGGAACCTCATATGTGGAAATTGACGAGAGAGACAAATTGGAGCTATATCATACTTTGATTTAAGATCAACAGCGAAGCAAAGATAACTAACATGTGTTTCAGGAGAATTCGAATACTTAAAAGAATTCAAATACTTGAAAAAAAAAAAAAAAAAATAGAATACTTGAAAAAAAAAAAAAAAAATAGAATACTTGGGAAAAAAAAAAAAAAAAGAAGAATACTTGAAAAAAATAAAAAAAATAGAACACTTGAAAAAATTCAAATAGCAAATAATTAAGAAAACATGTTTATTTTATTATATATATATATATATATATATATATATATATATATATATAAAGTTGTTGATTTTTTAAACGATATTAAGGTTAACATCTCCGCCTCGGAGATCCAGTGTTTTTCTTAGAAAGTCACCCATTTTTTATTTGGACATATTTTTTATTTATTTATTATTTTTAAAAACTAATCTACGGACATGCGTGTTTTCGAGCCATACTCCTCTTCAGCGTCAATAGTTAAACTACGCTGAAGAGGAGTTGGGGCTCCGAAACACGCGTGTCCATCGATTACTGTTTTTAAAAAATAAATATATGTGTGTATGTGTGCGTGTTGGTTTACTGGATTATATTTCACCTTTTTATTCCTAACACTCCTATAATAAGCATATATACAAATAAATGACAAAAATTCTATATTTCAAATTTCTAAGATGCTGACCATCTTATGTTTTTTTTTTTTCTTTTACGTATGTTGAAATGCATAATACTTGGCAGTACCTGTTTCGTAGCGTAGAAGCATTCAAGTAATAATGTGAATTTTTAAAAAATTTATTCTGCCCTTAACTCATAAGAAAAGGAACTCAAACTTTAAAATAAAATCGGAAAAAAAAGATGAGGATAATAGTCCGTTATAAATAAATGAATAAATACAAATTGCTCATCTCAATAATGAATTCCAATTAATTGAATAATGTTGTAATTTGTTCAAATATTTTTTCCTTAATTCTCCCTGAAACACGTGTAAGTTTACTACGCTCCAAAATTTACATGAAATCACAGTATGATACAACTGATCTGGCGTTTTATTTATTTATAGCAAATTTTGAAATAAGTATTTGTAGGTTTGAATAGTGAGTCTTATTTGCTTTGGAATTTATATAAAAATATTTAAAATAAAATCAGAAAATTGGAAGACAAATTGCAATTATTTTTCAATTTGTCACAAATAAATACAAAAATTTCAAAACTAATAATAATGGTAATAATTTTCCGATTTTGTAATCATGCTCATATTTTTTTTCTTTTAAAAGTTAAATTCTTTTTTCTTCCGATGAGTAATACGACATAATTACATGGAGTATTCTACGTAACAAAACACGCGGTGTCAAGAATTGAGCAATTCAACACATGTAAAAAAAAATAAATAAATAAACGGTAAGATGGTCAACATCTTGAAATTTAGAATATAAACGTTTTGTGTATATATATATATATATATATATTGAGAGTATATAAAATGTTTACTTCATTTTAAAGTAGATAGTGCTTATAAAAACAGTCAAACTGTTATGAAAAATAAGCTCAATTAAGATGTATTGCCACCATCAGAGCATGTGTACTGTAAATTTATATCCAAGTTAGCACAAAAAAAAATCAGTCCACAATCATAATTTTAATATTTTTTTATGTAGGCTAATTTTTATATCTACTTTTTCCATAAGCATCTCACACATATTTCATCATGCATATAGCCAATGCTGCCATCATACAAATCATCAAAGACGGCTACATATAAATTTCTTATATATTCTACCCACTTAACTGTCTCTGGTGATTTCTGTGATGCACAATAAAACATGTGTAAGCTGTTTATGGAAAAAGTAAATATAAAAATTTATATATATATATATATATATATATATATATATATGTCATGAATTTTGGAATATAACTTTTTGTCATTTATTCTCTATATTGCTCTGTAATTACATTGAGCTTCTTAAATAAGAATTGATATATATTATAAGAAAATATATTTGATATATATTATAAGAAAATATATTTCTACAGAAATATATATACCCCTACCTTGGGTTGAGTATATTGGGAAGTGATATATAAACTACAATTAGCTTATTAGGCGATGCTCTTTGTGTAAACAAATCGACCATAGGCGTTTGGACGATTTCAAAACACCGTTAATTCACTACTCGCATAACAGCAGCCGAATAGTGTAACAGTTAGAAGCCTCAACTGTCATTTGGGTGGCTGAGTTTCAATTCTGGCTTCAGGTAGTTGCTTGTTTAGCCACACTGATGAGCCGTGATACAGCGTAGCAGTACTTTACGTGGATAACATATATATATATATATATAAAAAATATTGAACATTCTAAAGTCACAGAAGTATTCACTTAATTCACAATCACATTGTTTTATTGTTATATCTTACACGTGTTTCATTTGATGGCATGAATATACCAAACAAGTCATCAGAGACTTATATTAGTTATTTAGGAAAAGTATATTGTGACTTTGGAATTTTTTTTTATAAAGTTAAATATGCTCTGAAAGTGTAAATCCATTTTTATTGAGCTTAATTATTAATCGTCGTAATTTTGAATGACTAGTGAAGATATACACCATAAGTATATATGTTTGCAAAGTGTGTATTTATAATGAAAAATAAAGAAAATGATTCTTTTGTGGTAACTAGGATGCAATTACATGGTGTATATCATTTTCAGAATGTGAGAGATGATGTAATTTTTATTTCCACAGCCAAGCAATATTCCAACTCACAGGAGCCATGACAGCCAACAAACCTTGATCGACTGAGCTCCAATCTATAGTCTCCCCTTGCCAAACTTACACAAGAAACATCCGTCTAGCTGAAAACACTATCAATAATTCCCCCCATTCTTTATCTGTGTCTAAACCTCAACGTAGATTCCATGAACAAAGCTTCTTTCTTAGAACTGCACGCCTGTGGAATTGTCTTCCGTTTTCCTGCTTTCCAGCTGACTTCAAGTTCAATGTAAACAAGTTCTTTGTGAGCCGTTCCCCTTAAGTTAACAGATTTACTGAATTTCCATTACTAGCGATTACTATATTGTCCAATTTTAATACTGTACACTCTTTAACCTTTATCCTCGCGTGGCCCCTAGGCCTTGATAAGTGGTGATGTCTATGTAAAAAAAAAAAAAAAAAACACCAGAATTTCAAGACTTGAGTTTCATCCTCATATAGGTTCATCAAACTGAAGTAAATCCATTCCATAGTTGGAATTTGCCGCGGTTTGCTTGTTAGTTAATAGAATTTCTTGTGTGTGTGTGTGTGTTTGCTCTTGTGACAGAGTACTCGTCTTGCATGCATGAGACTCAGGTCTCGAATCCCGAGTCAAAATATGTCTAACTTATGAGCCTAAATGAATGCGAAACTCAAATCATGGACTTCTGGTTTGTTGGCTGTCATGGCCCTTGTGAGCTGCGACGTCGTTCGATTTTGAAATAATTCTATCATCTATCACATTCTGAAAATTATATATATATATATATATATATATATATGTATATATGTGGATGTATATGTGTGTGTGAATATATATACATACACATATATATATATATTAGAAAAAGTTTTATTGATATATATGTGTATATATGTGTGTGTGTATATATATGTGTGTGTGTGTGAATGTGGGTGTGTGTGTGTGTGTGTATATATATATATATATGTGTGTGTGTGTGTAAGTGACATATGGCACAATCACGTTGACACACCTATTCTCGCCAGATCACTGAAGTTAAGCAATGTTGAGCCTGGCCAGTACCAGATGGGTGACGATTTGGGAAGGCGAGGCGCTGTATGCACCGCGAGGTAAAATACCAAGTTGGGAAACTGGTATGGTTTATCTTTCTCTCGAAGGTAGATGGGACTCTCTTAAGCTGTGGTAGATAAAAAATACCTTTGAAAACTCTAGCGAAGCATCAAGTCTTCGGCTACCGACAAATTTGAATTACACTACAAACTCGTGTAGTGAGTTCAATCTTGGCTGTAGCTGAATGTTACATTAATATATATATATATATATATATATATATATATATATACACACACACACACACACACACATATATATATGTGTGTGTGTGTGTATATATATATATATATATACACACACACGTATGTATGTGTGTATATACATGCATATATATATATAGACGTATATATACATATATATATACACATAGACGTATATATACATACACACACATGTGTGTGTGTATATATATATATATATATATATATATATACACATAGACGTGTGTATATACGTGTATATATATGTGTGTGTGTGTATATATATATATATATATATACACACACACCCACACGTCTATGTGTGAATATATATATACATGCATACACACACACACACACATGTATATGCATGTGTGTGTATAAATTTGTATATACATGTGTGTGTGTGTATATATATATATATACACACACACACACATACATACACACACACGTCTATATATATATGCATGTATATACACACATACATACATGTATGTGTATATATATATATATATATATATATATATATATATATAGCTTAATGCATAAGAGGAAAAGAGCGTTCAATTCCACAAGAGGAGACTTATCCGGATAATGCCAAGCTCAACAATTATTATTGGAGCTAATACAATAGGACAACAAGAGTATGAAATGAAGTCACAAAACTATATATTGGTAGATATAGAATGGATCAGTTATTGAATAATGGAATACGAGCAAAAGTATGGAGTGTGATTATAAGGGGCTATCATAGGATAGGATGGCAGTTGCCATCCTATCCTATGACAGCCCCTTATAATCACACTCCATGCATCCTAATAAACTTAAAAATATTGCTGCATATTTCCTAATCAATATTACAACCTTGCATTTAACCCCCCCCCATTATAGTCGATTTTATAGCCGGTATTTGCCGTTTAGGTTGCACCTGTCAAAAATACCACTCCATATATAATAGACACCCCACAAACCGTTAAAATAAATTACCATGCAGCCACAATATACCCCCAATTTAACCCTAAAACATATACCCCTTAAACTCAACACTATGTAAAGACCATATACAATTTATATATCATACTATATATAAGAAGCTTCTCCTTTAATCTTTTTCGTCCCTAATGAACCCTACGCTAGAAGCCGCATCTCCTCCATGCTACCTAGCATCTTCTCTACTCTTCTGATGAGAAGCATTAGGCTTCAAATGACCTGGCATAAATAGTCCCTTCTATCCCCCAAATTGTGCCTGTATTTCATTATTCAATAAATGATCCATTCTATATCTACTAATATATAGTTTTGTGACTTCATTTCATACTCTTGTTGTTCTATTATATATATATATATATATATATATATATATATATATATATATATATAAAATAAAACATTAAAATAAAAATGATGTCAGTCGACTGAAGAAACGCAATGCATACATTCAACATTTTGTGTTTATTTTTATAAAGCTCTATTTTGTATCGAGCACTTTTGAAAGTTCTCCATTTTAAATCTACAAATCGACAACCTGCGGGATTTACCTGCAGAAATTGCTCAATTGGGTTAGTCTTGGTTTCCTTATTTAAAAAAATTTTTTTATTTATACACAACTTACGACCTCAGCGTGGATAATTACATGCAGATGAATAGAGCATCTTGGTACATCGACACCTATGTGGGTCACACAGCACCAAACAACCTTAGCATGAAAGCAAGATGGCAGTCTACTAAAAGTAACACAATTTTTATTTTATTTTTTTTTTTTAATTTTTATTTATTAATCCTGGAATCTGGGTGAGGCGGTGCTGGTCGGATAATTTTTCATTTGTTTTTTTTTAAATTTTTTTGTTTCCTGCAGGGGGGAAGAGGGGGAGGGACTGATTATGAATTGAAAGCAACCAAACACCATACCCCTCCAACATACCTTAAAAAAAAGAAGAAAAAAAAAAGAAAAAAAATTTTTTTTTTTTAAATTGTTTGTCCAACCTCAGCATCTATAATAAAGGAGGCAGGAATGGGGAGTGGGGGGGGTATTACTATCATCTTCATCATTTGTCCTTTCACATGTACTCATCATTCTCAAGAGCCGTAAAATGAAGCAGCTCGGGTTCATTCGTTAACGTGACAACGTTCTCCGATAAACTGCCACCCCCTGCAGAGCTGCCCGGAGCGTTCAATCCATACGATGTAAACGATCTCGACCCTGAATGCATTGAAGTCTTTTTAGAAGTTTTACAGTTAACAGACTGACCGTCCGTCCTCCGTGTCTTGCTCCCGCACTGTCCAAACATCTGTGCGGTAGAGCCAGGCATGTTCTTAAAATCATAATTCTCGATCGGATAAAACTGTTTCAGCTTCCGCTTCCTTGAACTGACGCGATAGGTAGAATTGCTCCTCTGGCCGGCCCCGTTGCATTCCGCAGCAGCCATGTCCGACGTAGCTGCCACGATTGGGGCTGCAGTAGATTTAGTCATACTGCTAGTGGGTCCTTTTATCCCTACCCCTGCGGTTGTTAACAAAGGTGACAGTCGAGCGTCTTTGAGCCCTTCCCTTGTAAACAGCTCGTGCTTGACCATAAAGTTTTTCCATGCTAACTGGTGACTTTTATTACTCTCGTCTCGAAGCCGTAGGTTTTGTGCTGTCGAGACGACCACCAGTTTGCTGTTTGTGTTTGGGTTTAAATGTTGGTGCAGTAGGAACCCGTCCACCGAAAAGACCTTCGCACATGTCGTGCACTTCACACATTTTGCGTTTTTGGTGGTGTAAAGGTTCAAAAACAGTTCCCCAGGCTGCGAAAATGGTTTCTTCCCAATTTCTGGCAACCTATCCGAATGATAAACAAAAATGTTTTGTATTCTGTTACCGGTCTCTTCATAAGACGCTATGGAATCTGGAGTCGTCGCGGATCTAGACTTCAGTTTTACTTTGAGAGGATTGGATTTACTGTGATTTCCGAGACCACGACTGTTCCGAGGATTTTTCCATTTGGAAGCTGGTGATAATTTACTGGAAACTGCAGAGAGCGTAGTGCTTTTCTGTTTCTTCCCTGCCCTCGGTTCTGCAATGCGATCACCCACAGATGGCAGGCCGACCCTGCTGTTGCTACCCCGTTCAAAACTACAGTTCCGCTCGTGACAATCCGTGTTGTCTCTCACGGGTGTGAATGTCAAATCCTGCTCCCTGTCTCCGTTAACCTTAGCCGATATGCGACCTTTCACCTTTTTACACTTCACATCAACTGCTAACGTAGCTTGTTTCGTGGGTGTCGGTCCATCATCATCCGGGTCATATCCTTCTCGGGATTCAACAATTTCTGACGCGGATAACGTTGCAGAAGTGTCAGAAGCCACATCCGCTGTTGCTGACGATGATGATGATGTTATTGTTGCTGCAGGTGAGGAGGGAGAAGTCGACGATGACGTGGCTCCTGTCTCACCGCGGATAAGGTTCAGGAAATTTATTTTTTTATGCCGGAGCCGTGACTTGTTATTTTCCGATGATGCGAATAAGAGTCTCTCCGGGGTGATCTCTTCTGATTTTAGTCTGTCGGGTTTTGAAGGTGGCTCTTCTGCTGGGGATTGTTCCACTTCCTGGTGGGGCTCCTCTTCAGCATTTGGCTCTTGGGGAGGAGTTGGTGCCGCTTCATACTCTGGTTTTTCACTGTTTATTCTGAAAAGAAAAAAAAATTGGTAAATTAAATTTGTTAGTTCTTGTTCTAAATTTCTCCTATATTAAAAATAAATATAAAGAAAAATCTATATGATGTATTTAACTGTGAAGAAACGAAAATATCATACTCCAAAAATCACTAAAATTGATCAGATAGTTTTTTTTATTTTTGTAAAGATCTGTATGATGTACGTTTTTGAAAGGAAAAGAAAAAGGGAAAAGGCAAGACAAAAGAAAAGGAGTAAGAAAGAGAAAAAAATGAAAACAGAGAGAAATAGAAGAACAAAGGAAAAGAAAAGAGTAAAAAAGAAAAAGGAAAGGGAGGAGAAAGAAAAGGGAGGAGAAAGAAAAGGGAGGAGAAAGAAGAAAAAAAAAGGGAGGAAAAAAGAAAAAAGAGGGAAAAGGGAGAGGGATGAATAAAGGAAAAAAGGAAAGGAAAGAAAAAGGAAGGAAAGAAAAAGGAAGGAAGGAAAAAGGAAAGGGAGGAAAAAAGATAAAGGAAAGGGGGAGAGAAAAAGGAAAGGGAGGCGAAAGAAAAAATGGAAAAGACAAAAAAAGAAAAAGTAAAAAGAAAGCACAAAAAGGGAAAAATAGAAAAAGAATAATAGAGAGAAAAAGAGAAAAAGAAAGAAAAGAGTAAAAAGAAAGAGGGAGAAAACAAACAATAAGGAAACGTCTAGAAAATATCAATCGCAAGAAAAATGGTGGAAGGGAAATAACTCTTGTAAACGTCGCTTATATGAAATTATCTCCCTTTTATACGGCAGACAAACATTTTTTTTTTTTAACCGGTTCTGATTTATTCAATTCTAAAAAAAAAAAATAAAAAAAAAATTAATGCCGAAGAACAAGGGCGAGACTATATTTTAAGGCGCTTATAGAGTTGAAGTACGACCATGCCTATATCTCGGTGGCCGTGGCACGACCCTTTATAATAATGACATATTACAAAGGTCGTGGTTCGAGACGATTATGCAAGGGAGATAATTAGCATCAACTAAACAAAAGTAAGCATTTTCTGTTTTTGCAAGATAATTCAGGATGTTAAAAGAATCAAGTAAAAAATAAAATTAAAAAAAAAAAAAAACTCGCCCCCACAAAAGCATAGTCCCAGAAATTGCCAAGACATTTTACAAAATAAAAAAGAAAAAATACACTAAATAAGAATCGTATTCTTTCAAAACTGAAAATAAATAAATAAATAAATTAGCATTCAGAAAATAAAAAAAATTAATACACGAATACTATACCTGATCTCCATGAGAACCGTTAGTTCCTGAAATTGCCGAAACAGTCTACAATAACGAAATAATTTCTTTGGCGAAAAAAAGGGAAAAGTATTTCCTCACATAATTATTGCGATCTGAACACAAGTTAATTTAATTTTTGTAGATTTAGCATTGTTTCCATTGTTGCAGTTTATTTTTGTGTTTGTGTACGTTAATTAACAAGTTTAATTAGTTTGTTACTTAACAAGGTTTAATTTTTAGTTCGTCCAGGGTTCGTACACATTTTCGATGTGCATCTTTAAAAAAAAAAAAAAAAAAAAAAAAAAATTGTGACAACGGGGTGGGGGATCGTTGCCGAGGCCGAGTCTATTAAAAAAAAAAAAAAGAAACAAGGACCCGAGGGTGCCATCAACCAGAACTGAAACCGAAAGCAAAGTTTTGACAGCAAAAAAAAAAAAAAAAGACGGCTGCTGGGCGTAACCAAACACTTTCACCGATGTGGCCACGATTATGCAGATGCTATAACAGGGCAAATTTAGTTATTTCAAACGAAAGAAGGTATTAACGATTAGCGCATGTACGATTTGCAAATCACGTCGAAAGGCTAGTTTCTATCTGACTCCCTCTCCAATCAAAACAATATTTCTACACGAAATATCGGACAATTTTTTACAATCTCTAGATACTGTTTTTTGTCCGAGAGACCACTCTAACGATGCCAAGTAATACATGTACGATGCAGATAAAAAGTTTTTAGCGGACATACAAACATACACACTAACACACAGACAGTTCCCCTTGATGATGTAATATCCCAAAAAACTTAATAATTGACAACAGGAAAAGTAATTTTGATTTCTGTATTTCACAAAGTACTTTTAAAAAGTTGCACAGTTGTTTACGTGTCCGCAACAAAACTGGTTAACTATTTACAGTTTTCGTTCGTTTTTTTTTGTTTTGTTTTTTTACATTTTCACCCCAAACAAGGCACATTTCCCCTTTGGTGTAGGGGGGGCTACTATCAGGGGCAGCAATTACTGGGGCACTATATAGGGATTCGGGTAACAAGATGTCGGTTCACGTTACACTTGAACTTCTGCATGTCAGTACAGTTGGAGAAGCAGGGACCTGGAATGGAATTCCAGAGTCTAGCGGTTCTGGGGAAGAAACTACTGGAGTAAAAGGCTCTCTTACATCTAGGGAGCTCTACTGTGAAGGGGTGGGATTTATCTGCTTGTCGGGTTTGTCGGGGGTATTTACGTCGTGGGGGCACAAGTGTCTGCAATTCGTCAGAGCATTCACCATTAAAATACTTGTAGAACAGGCAGAGGGATGCAACGTTTCGTCGATGGGTCAGAGACTGAAGTTTAGATGCCAGTTCAGGGCCTATCAGATTGGCGACTATCTTTGGACCTTGTCTAGGAGCAAGAGATTAGCAGCAGATGCACCAGCCCAAATGTGACAGCAATACTCCATACCTGGGCGAATGGTGGCCTTATAGAGGTACAGGATACTTTCAGGTGTCAGTAGTTTTCTAGCACGGTAGAGAGAACCTACCTTCTTCGCAGCGGCCCTGGCAATGTTTTCAATGTAATTGTTCCAACTCATGTTTCCTGTGAATGTTAGGCCAAGCAGTTTGAAAGATGTACTCTCAGATAGGGAGTCACTGGCCATTGCTATTGGTGGCAGAGGTTTCTTATAATTATTATTATAATTTGTTATGTTTTATGTTTAGTGCCAGCAATGTGTGATTTTAAGGCACTTTTAGCCATTTTATTCAAAACAATTTTTTTTTTTTTTACATGTGCAACAATATGTTGATAATTATATTTACATTCCTTGAGGCATTTATATTTGGCCAACCGAGTGCGATTATATGTTATGTTTTGAATTTCTGATTTTGTGGACACAAAAATTACATCCCTTTATTACAAAACTACTTGATCTTATTTTATGGAAAACATCAGGTAGTTTCGTCATAAAGAAACATAACTCTTATATCCACAATAATAGAATGCAATGTCACAACAATTTATTTCAAATTTATTTTCAATATTTAAAAATATTTTACTGATATTTCTATTAATACTTCAAAAAACAAAACAAACAAACAAAAAAAGGTCAATTTTTACGACGCTGACGTGCCCCAGCCGTTTAACACATAAAAACACATTAAAAAAAAAAAAATAAAATAAATAAGATCTACTTTTTTTGTGCCTAATATGTTTAAACGGCTTTTATGAACAATATGAAAAGAGAAAATTTGGAGAAAAAAATAAAATAAAATAAATAAATAAAAATAACATTTTAGAGTCGGGGATCACTTTTAAAGGAGATTAGAACAATAGTCTAAAGAGCTGAGTGTATTTTAATGTAACAGTGAAATTA